>NC_048580.1:62307127-62429627 GCF_013265735.2 Oncorhynchus mykiss
ATTGTGATGTGTCCTCACGTCAATAGATCAGTACCCGAACCCCCAACCAGGTAAAAAACATTTCATGTCTTTATTGTGATGTGTCCTCACGTCAATAGATCAGTACCCGAACCCCCAACCAGGTAAAAAACATTTCATGTCTTTATTGTGATGTGTCCTCACGTCAATAGATCAGTACCCGAACCACCAACCAGGTAAAAAACATTTCATGTCTTTATTGTGATGTGTCCTCACGTCAACAGATCAGTACCCGAACCCCCAACCAGGTAAAAAACATTTCATGTCTTTATTGTGATGTGTCCTCACGTCAATAGATCAGTACCCGAACCCCCAACCAGGTAAAAAACATTTCATGTCTTTATTGTGATGTGTCCTCACGTCAACAGATCAGTACCCGAACCCCCAACCAGGTAAAAAACATTTCATGTCTTTATTGTGATGTGTCCTCACGTCAGATGTATTTCTTTTTGTTCATGATGACATCAGGGCATTCATGAAATACGTCATATTCTGGTGGTTTTCTGGTTGAAATTACATCCCATTACCAGATTACAACCAGGCCCCTAAAATACAGCTGACAATGTCACAAAAGACGTTTAAAGAATTATACGGCTACTGTCGTTTTAGCCACATAATTAAATAGAACAATCAAATCAAATGTTACAGTGAAATGCTTACTTACAAGTCTTTAACCAACAATGTCGTTTTAAGAAACATATAACAATATAATGAATATTATGTTAATTGTTAGTAATTCATTAACAGTCATTAAATAAATACACATACTGTATAGCTGCATAATTGAAGACTTCAGCAGGCTTATCAAATTAGGCTCAGCCTCTCCTTATTAGCTTACACCTTGGCAGATATTCACCCAGGTGAAGACGTCACTGTTAACGAGGGTTCCGTACTAGCTGCCATGCTTGACACCTCCCAAATTAGGAACCAGTCCAGGTTTCCATTGGCTACTTTAACAATTTAATCTTGGCCTTGTTTTTCTTTCCTCTCTCTCTCTCTCTGACCATCTCTCCATTTTACCCAATTGTGTTGACTAATAAAGGAACCTGCCTATGACAGGCTATTGTTTTAACTTATACTGTGATAGAAATCTAATTAAAATAGTCTGACACAAGTGTGTTTAATATATATATATATTAGATTTTTCATATATTACTTTCCCCCCATCTTTGTGACCAATATGTTAAATGGTAGGCCTAATAATGGTTTATTTAGTAGGTATAACCACCATGGTTGATGCAAAACAAAGCAACATACAGGTTGTGTGGTTTTGAATTCTTTACAACTTTAATTGAATAGCATTTATAATGTTTTTTGTTTGTTGAATCTTTATTTAAGTCAGTCAAGAACAAATTCTTATTTACAATGACGGCCTACACCGGCCAAAACCCTGAAGACGCTGTGCCGCTGCATGGGACTCCCAATCACGGCAGCCTGGAATCGAACCAAGGTCTCTGTATTGACGCCTCAAGCACTGAGAGGCAGCGCCTTAGACCGCTGCGCCACTCGGGAGCATGTATAGGTTTTTAACGCATGTATAGGTCTAAATGCTTAGGCTATAAATGAAAGTTATTAGGTCTATAAAATATGATCAGAATCTCGGAATAATAAAACACTGATGCATATTTAGGTTTAGGAGGTCAAATGTAAGTCTAGGAGGAAACCAAATACAAGTGTGATTTTGCAATTAAATGTTAGAACTAACGGGGAGTTAAATGATCGAAATACAAAAGGTTAGGGGAAAACATATTAGCGGACTGTTGTGGGAAAGGTGTAGCATAGGACATCAGACATCGATAGATTTGATCAGACAAGACGATTTGCGCGACTTCATTGTTGACATCGCACCTGGCGCACGGTGCGCCGAGACATTGTGTTGTTGTCGGCGCATGAATAAAGTGGTGTTGTTCCCCTTTCATTTTCTGAGCAGAGTAGAAAATGGAGGAAGACGGAACTGACCACTCTGAGGGGGCAGACACAGACCGACAGAGACACACACACAATAACCGAGAGACGGGCCAAGCATATCAGCAGAACGGTTTGGCATTTCAGCTTCATTCAGCACCAAATGAAAACACTTGACGCCACACTTTCAACTCAACTCAAGAAGCGCCTGCGGACGGATCAGATTAATATTGCATATCGCTACAACATTGCCCAAAAACCATTGAGTCTGAAACCTGAACTCTCCCTCTCTTGTCTGGTAGCGTACTCTGGGGTTGGGTGTTGACGCAGCAGAAATTTCCAGCTGGAGAAATCCCCCTTTCAGAGGTTAACCGAGGGAAGGAGAAGGGGTGGGGGGTTTAAGCCCTTGCCTGCCAAACTGCCAGCATTTCATTTTAAAGGCTCAGGGCAGTCAAAAACGTGATTTGCTAAATCGTATATATATTTCCACACTATGAGGTTGCAATAATACTGTGAACTTATCAAAAATAATGATAACGCCTTTTAGTGTAAACCTGTTTGAAAAGACCACCTGACATGTCAGCCTGTTTTGGTGGGATGGAGTTTTGGCCTGCCTGGCATCATCACCAAGCAGTAAAAGTTAATAGACCAATAACAAAGAGTGTTTCAAACCTCTCTGCCAATAGCAAATTTTCAGGTTACATATCCCTCCCATTAACCTCAATTAGGGCCCTCAATCAGACTACTTCCAGACAGTCCTAGCAAAATTCGTGCTTGAGAAATTGCTCTTAGCTAAGAAGCTAATTTTTTATAGATTTTTTAAATAAATAAATATAAAATAAAAGTAGGTTACTGAATTGTTACCCAGAAATGATTTGATATTGCGATAAAAATGGTTGCATTGAGCCTTTAAATACCCCGACAGACCGCATAGAACGATATACAGCCAAGGCATCACGATCAGTGACAGCTCACTGCGTGACAATCCCGCAAAGACTTAGAATATTGGGGTCAAAACGTTGACAGTTAACTCAACATTCCCGGGTTAACAAATACAGTCAGGGAAAGAGAGGTTCCTTTACAGCGGAAACAAATAGCCTATGGTTAGAGCGTTTTATTCTGCAAATACATGTGCCTTTAGCCTATATCGTGTTTTCCCAATCTCATGCAAGTGCACAATTATCCTACATTAGCAAATGACTGCATCTCATAATAACAAAAACAAGAAACATACACGCAAGTAGACATCTGGCTTGTCAGTTAGCTCGGCAACATGAAACAGGTAGGCGGACTACTTTTAGCATGATGCTTAAATGCATCGCACCGAAGAACTGTCAAAATACACTTGTGCGGTCCGTGACATGATACCAACACACCGACAACCACCCGTTATTAACCGTAAAACCACGATACACCGCTTCAACTTGTCACATGCATTCAGAAGAGTTACATTGTTCAATGGTTATAACGTGTGCGCAAGCACGCTCTCTATCTGAACGTAAAACTATTATGAAAATGACATTGTTGTAAAATGAAGCACATAGCCTGAACCTTGTGACAGCGTCTCCGTATAAAATCAGCAGCTTTTAAAATACATACATTGACACTAGGCAATTGAATAGAAACGGAAGGGCTGATGAAGGAAAAGCAATGAAAGAGCATGGCAGACATACCTGTTAACCCATGGGGTCTGGGATAGACGCGGTGTCGATTCTTTGGAGTCCAATCCGATGTGACAGCGTGAGAGATAAAGAAAGGGGAATGCTCAGAAGAACATAGTATTATCTTCTTTCATCACCTACGCTTTTTGTGTCTCTTTAAGTGTTATTCCCCTGTTTTCTCCCCCTCTCTCCCTGTCTCAGCCAGCCTTTTTTCTCTCTCTTTCACTCCCCTGCTTTTCCGTGTTTTGGTATCAGGAACCAGCCTCCCCCTCTGTGTCTGTCTGTCTCTCTCTCCCCCTCTCTCTTTCGCTCTCTTTCTCCAGGGCGCTCTCTCCCTCGCACTGTCCCCCCGTATCTCCCTGTCTTTGGGCAGACTCAGGAAATGAGGCAACATGAACGCACACGCCGTTCCATCAGCGACCAACCCCCAGACACTCTCTATCTGACAGCTCAAAGAAATATTAGTGTCATTATTGCAATTGAGTAGCACGATGTGAAATCCTAAAATAAATACAAATGTCGGGTATTTGTCTGTGTGTGCAGTGTGTCATGAAAACAATATCATGAAGTGTTAAACATTCTTATTCTTATGCTGAACTGGGTTGTCTTATGGACAAGACAACCAATTGAAATTGAATTGTGTGTAAGGTGTAAAGTAACATGTATTGTTCCAGCTATATCTTCAGCATATCATATGATTTTCTGAAATAAAGAAATATAAACTGCTGCAAAGGAGTGTATGTTTCATCTGAATTGACACCATCTCATGGTAATACTGTTTATGAAGGACGTTTCCTATTTAAAAACAATGTCTCAGTGTAGCTACTAGCCTACACAGAGAAGTATGCACTTGTCTATACATTTATGCATGACACTGGGGTTCTGAACATGAGTGCATCTGCTGTGGGTGTTGGTGAGAACAGAAGACAAGCTTTGTCCACCGTGTGGTTTGAATGAAAGGCAAGGACCAAGCTACACCCTCTTGTGGTAAAACAGGCAAACTATCCATCAATCAGACAGAAGGTAAAGGAATACTGACATTCACATGTTGGACAACCCTTCTAAACAAAATGCTTTTTTTTCTTCATTGTTTCATCCATCTTTCAGACAATGACATTCCAGTAAAATCACTGAAATAATATCATAGTTATTAATAAGGACTAACACATTAATAACACCACCAATGACATCATGTCAATTGGAGATGATATACTGTTATAAATTCAATGTCTGTCTCAATCAGATGAGATTGCTTCATGCCGGTGCCATTTCAGTGCCCTTGCCAAAGTCTGTCTCATTGCTAAATCTGATATCAGACATAAACAGACAGAGCACTTCTCATCTTCTCAGTCTGACGTCCTGGCTGTTTAGGGGAAGTAGGGAGATTTGGAGGACAGGACAGCCTGGAGTGTGTTACGTCAGGGAGAGAAATGGTTGCAAAGTGTTTTTATGGGAAGTGGGGAGAGGCATGTGTGTTTTTTGTGTGTTGTATGTGTATAGAGGATGTAGGGAGATGAGAGAGAGTGTGTGTTTGTGTGTGTGTGAGAGAGAGATCGAGAGAAAGGGAAAGGGGGATACCTATTCAGTTGTACAACTGAATGCCTTCAACTGAAATGTGTCTTCTGCATTTAACCCAACCCCTCTGAATCAGAGAGGTGCGGGGGGCTGCCTTAATCGACATCCATGTCTTTGGCGCCCGGGGAACAGTGGGTTAACTGCCTTGCTCAGGGTGTCTTTATGAGTGATGATAGGGAATAGAAGTGTATGAGTGATGATAGGGAATAGAAGTGTATGAGTGATGATAGGGAATAGAAGTGTATGAGTGATGATAGGGAATAGAAGTGTATGAGTGATGATAGGGAATATGAGTGATGATAGAGAATAGGATTGTGTGAGGGGCGTGTCTAACATAGCAGGGGGTAGGAAGCACTCTTCATCGGGCTGGGAGCCGAGGGCCGGATCAGGAGGTTGTCGGGCAATGTGGATTAAGGCTGTGGGTCTGTAATTCCCAGACACACACAGCCTCCCTCTTTATTTTATTTTTTTTTCTCTCTCTCTCTCTCTCTCTCTCTCTCTCTCTCTCTCTCTCTCTCTCTCTCTCTCTCTCTCTCTCTCTCTCTCTCCCTCTCTCTCTCTCTCTCTCTCTCTCTCTCCTATTCCTCTGGTTGGTCAGTGTAATGCTGGTGTGTAGCAGCTGTGGCTGCAAACACAATCCCTGCCAGGAACAAGCTGCTTTACTCAAAGCTCCACGGCCTCATGCTAACGTGGCTGCTCCAATCCTCCTGACACGACAAGCCTGACCCTCCCTACCCTAACCCTAACCCTCTCCCTCTCTGGCCTTCTCTCTATCATTCCATCTCTGTCTCACTTGATATATATCTCTACAACACACACACCTGCCTCTCCCCACTTCCCCTAAAAAGAAACTAACTGCTAATGCTTGCAACCATTTCTCTCCCTGACGTAACCCAGTCCAGGCTGTCCTGTCCTCCAACTCTCTTTCTGTCTCTCTTTCCGTCTGCCCTCCCTCTCCCCCTCTCTCTCCTAGTTGGGATTAGGTTTCATTAGCTCACTTACATGTTAATTCAGTCAAATGGCGAACACTAATCTATCTTCTAGGAGGGAGGTTATATAGTGGAGTTGTTTTGTCTTTTAACGTTATTATTCAATTGGAGCATGTTCCAAAAAATACTGAACATGGACGTGTGTGTGTGTGTGTGTGTGTGTGTGTGAGTGTTTTAGTAGGAGTCAGCATGTATGGAGTGCAGACATTACCCCTAGCAAACTCAAGACCTGGTGCTTGGGGCCTCTTTACCACGAGTTACTAACATGACTTTTCTAGCATATTGTTGCCACTTCAAAACGTCGTTATTGAAGCCTGAAGAACACATGTAAAAAAATATGTAAATAAGAGGAACACACATCATATCCAGTGCAGGAAGTGAAGCCGGCCTCCTCGCGATGACTTGTGTTCGAACCACGACAAAGGGAGGAGGTACATAAACGCGAATCTGGAAAACCTTTTGAAGAGGAGCATTAATTGCTCCTCCAGTTAGCCCCCCTGCTGCGGAACGCAGCAACGTAATTGATCACGCCAAATAAAACAGCACAGAAAATAGACAACTGTCATAAAGACAGCACAGGACAGTTTCAAAGCCCCATCCACTACCCTTCACTATCAATTTAGCATAGAGTGCAGCTGTGTCTGAGCCATCCTAGAGAGACTTGTATGCAAAGCGAAGCCTGGCGCTGAAATGACATCTAACAATAATGACGTCTAACAATGATGACATCTGACCAAAGCAAAAGTCGGTCCTCTTTCAAGCCACCTTCCCTTAGACAACAACCAACAAACAGAAGGGACGACCAGACCAGTGTTGGGAACTGTGAAGGAGGGAATGAAAGAAAGGGGGGGTAAAAATAAAATAGTGGTCAGGGAGGGGTTGGGAATGCAGAAAGACAGTGATAGACATAAATGGGGAAAAGACACAGATATGGAGAGAATCTAGAAAGACATGGATTGTGTGGTAAAGTGGTTGCGACGACAATTAGCCTGGTAATCACACCAGTGCCTTTCCCCATCTCACCCCTGGGAACCTCGCTGATGGTAGCAAGGCTATGTCCCTTGGCCATTATGTGATCAAGTCCTCTATGTGTTGGCAAGATGCTCCTGGACGGGGCTACAGACAACCCCACCCCTGAAGTCACGCTCTTCTTTGAAGAGGAATAGCCTTGGTTGCCCACCACCATCTGTGGGGCTGACACACACACACACCTTTCCCCCACTGGCCAGCTTGCACCAGGGCTATATTTCTCTCCGGTAACTCCCACGGCCAGAGGTGACCTTCCCCAGTAGAGATGGACAGACTCAGGCATGTCTTGTGTTTGACCTTAATGAGACCCTGTCTCCCTCTCTACCTTTCTCCTTCTCTTCTTCACTCAAACCGTGTCTCTTTCTACTCCATTACATTTTTTTCCCTTTATGTAAAATAACGTGATGATGGATGTCCAGACTATTCTGTCCATTTCAATGTTATGAATCATATCAGAGAACTGTGTTTTCTGTCTTTTTCCTACTCTCTCTCTCTTTCTCTACCCCGTTCACACTTCCATTTCTCCCTGCCCCGCTCTACCCCCCTCTAAATCTCATTTACTCCCTTGGAAGTAGTCAGAAAGAAAAGGGAGTACAAAACGACCTTCTCTTCCCTGAAGCAAAAACATCTCCTGCTTGTGGAGGTCACTGTCTCTGTGCAGCCCAGCGCTCTGAACACTACTCTGCTTGTTTTAATGATGCACAGGAGCAGATAGAGGGAGAGAGAAAGAGAGAGTATGAGAGAGCAGTTGAGAGGGAGAGAGGGAGAGAGGGATTTTTCTACCAATCACTGCTAACCCCCTGACCCCCCACCCCCCCCCCCTTTTCTTTACAGAAAGTGCTCCTGTTTTTCCACGTTCATTTTGAGTCGTTGTTCTAAGCGATGGAACCTCTCAGCGATATGTTATATTACTTCTCCCTCAACCCACACTGAGACCTGGGTTGCTATGCTACAATAATCCAACCTATCATCTTTCCTCCTCCTCCTCTTCACATTTACTTCCTTCCTTCCTTACCAACCCATAGTGCCTTAGGGGAGGACAGGAAAGGGTCACCCCCCCACTCGCTCTTTTTTTCTTCTCTCTCTCGCTCTCTCCCTTTCTCACTCTCTTTAATGACCTCCTGCAGTTCACCAAGCTGTTTGATTTGACCCGATGACCTCAAGGCCCACCCCAAAATATTTTCTGGTAGTTCTGCCATCACAAAAGGAAATGGGACTATATAGTCACTGACATAATAAACAACTCAGAGAGTTTGTAATGGTTGAAGTAAAACCTTTATAATTATATCACTGGCATTTGGCCGGGAAAGACCCGGGGCCTCATTAATGAAAGGTGCGTGTTGTTTGCGGTCCCCCCTGGAGGTCAGGCCCCCCAGATATGGGGCATATGAACACGACATAAGCCGTGAAATAAATGTTTAGAATGACAGGAAACTAGCTTTAAAATGGCAAAATGTGTAGTATAGCAAGAAATTAGCTCAGAGGTTCATTGTCTGGAAAGTTCTCTACTTTTGATAGATTTAAACAAACAATACTGGAATCACCATGGTAAAACCATAAACTATTATTTTGTCAATATTCGGAATAAATATTGTAATCACTGTTCTGCAACATATGCTTAAACAACTGAAGTATTTACTGTACACGACCTAAGGGATACATTTAGATGTTACATTTCCATGTTGTTTTATGTGCTAAATCTAGAAAAACATGCCAAAATGCTAACGAAATTATCCCTGGAACATTTAGTAGTGTTATTAAACAAAGCAAAAAGAGGTTTGGAGATTTGTATTACATATTTTAATAATATAATGCTATAATTATTAAACAATCAATGTCCTTAGAAACTTTTTGGACAATAATTGTAAAAATGCCTTTTACGTTTCTGACAGAGTGAATGCAGTTAGTTGCTTTTTATGAGGAGAAAACACCTGTTGTTCCTTTACATGGTGTGATAGCTGATACTTTGGTCTATCGAAGTATATATTTCAAATGTTGTTAATATTAAAACAAAGATATGTGGAAGGTTTTGATTGTCCCGTCTTTCAAGAATCCCTCTAAAACAGCAACAGTTTCTCTCAGCCTTATGGCAAAATGTGCAGAGTAGTGGGAAACTGCACTACGGCAGTGAGCCAAGCGTGCTCCAAAGTAAATAGACTGTAGCCTAGACAGTGTTAGGCGGCTGCAGCATTGCTGTGACTGAGATATGAGCACAACATCATAGTCTATTATTCTCCAAGCCAATTCCAAGACAGGAGATAGACACACTATCATATATTGATAAACAAAATATTGAACAAAAATTCCTATTTTGCATAATGTGAGCTGTAGCATATACTTTAAAATTGTTTGAAAATAAAATCAATCGTGCAGAATGTGCAGCCAGTGTTTGGCACTCGCTATAGGCAGGATGCATTTTTTGTTTGAAAAAGTCACTGCAAAAGATTCTGCCCACACCTTGACAGAAATGTGATCAAGTTTACTATAGTGCTTTCTTTTAGAAACAGACATGGCCCACTTCCAACATTTCCAAATCATACAGCAAATGAGGATGTTTTTGTTACCATAAAGGGTTGTAGCACAAACACAATATAACTGATTTATTTATTATTGGAAACATGTGTATATGTTGCATGTGACAGTTTGATAAATCCCAATCATTTGTGCCAGAATTGAGTAAGAAATGTACACATGGATGATAAATGAGGCACCTGCATAAGGTCTGTGAGACAAACACTGGGGCATTAAGGGCTTCCCCACAGGACGTCAACCTGTGACAACCCAACAGAAACATTCCAATATATTACACTCTGTCTCTACCCAAGCCAGGCAAATTCCCTGTTACATCATAGCTGCCTCCTGCGGTATGTTTCGCTTTCCCTCCCTCCCTCCCTCCCTCCCTCCCTCCCTCCCTCCCTCCCTCCCTCCCTCCCTCCCTCCCTCCCTCCCTCCCTCCCTCCCTCCCTCCCTATCCTGCTGCCCCTCCCTCCCTCCTTCCCTTCCTCCCTCCCTCCCTCTGCTATCTCTTCTGGCCTTGTCACAAGGGGAACTCTCGTTCTTAGAGATTGGGGACCTGCACTGATGCCAGAGCTGAGTGGAGGAGAAGAAAGAGGGGGGTGAGGAGGGGAGGAGGAGAGAGAGGGGGATGAAGGCTTGTCTGGTTCGGCCCAGGCTAATGTGAGGGGACAGCCTTAGCTCTCCATTAACCAAGCTCACACTGGCAACGCCAGGAAGAGAGGGAAGGAGAGAATAGAGAGAATACATGCTCTCCTTTACAGCTCTGCGTTCTCCTTCTCTAACAGCAGTCAGAGGTGGGTGGGGCCTTGATGTCACAGCCTGTAGGTGTTTAAGCCGCTTACTTACATGAAAGAGATGTAGGATGTACTGCAGGGGTGGGGGTCATGGTGGTAGGAGCATGTCATATGTTTTTGTTTGTGCGTTTGGTTGCATGTTTATGTTGCTGTTGAAGATAATAATAGATTTAGCATGTTAGGTTGTTGCATGACATGTGTGACGAATGAGGGTTCAGGGTGAAGGGGAGAACTGGACCCCGTCTATCCATTTTCAAAATACATCATTTTAGAGTATGTGTGTATGCTAACTCCCCCGGCGAGAGTAGAGGACGTAATGGAAAGGGTTAAAACATTCCCAGATTCTGGGCTCAGGGAGAGGCATGGTGGGAACGCGTGGGATGCAATGGTTGGGAGATGGCTTTTTTGGAAAGCTGGGAGGGAACGGTATTAATGTGTGTGTGTGTGTGTGTGTGTTTAGACTCCCACTAAAACACACACACGCACAAACACTTTTTCAGTTTGTATTAACTCATCTTTCTGTTCTCTCAGCAACCTCCTTGTTGATGCATGCTGGGAAAGCTCTCAGACACTCCCTCCCCAGGTCACAGGCTCTGTTTGTCCTTCCCCTCCTCCCCCCATCCTTTCCGCTCCTCCTCCTCTCCTACATTCCCCCTCTCCTCTGCCTCGACTCCTCGCCTGACCAGTTCCTCTAATTTGGTTTCTAATTTTCTCTATACCTCATCTCCTCTCCCTTCAGCTGGCTGTGGTGGGAGTATATCCCAGCCCAGCCCTGGGTGTGTGTGTGGTTGCGTGTGTGTAAATCCCCTTAAAGTACTCAGGGTTCTTAAGGTGTGCTCTGCTAAGAATTATGTTTTAACACTGATGGGCCTTTTTGAAAACACACACAAATACTGGGTAGCCAACACACCCAATATTAAGAAGACAGACTGAGCACGTGTGTGTTTGATCGTGTGTGGCAGGTTTATATGTGTATGCATTTGTATGTTGTGCATGTGGTAGTGTGCATAGAGGCATGTGTGTGTGTGTGTTTGTGTGTGTCTGTGTGTGTGTATGTGTGTGTCAGTGTGGGAATGTGTGTGTGTGTGTGTGTGTGTGTCACTGTGTGTGTGTGTCAGTGTATGTGTGTGTGTGTGTGTGTGTGTGTGTGTGTGTGTGTGTGTGTGTGTGTGTGTGTGTGTGTGTGTGTGTGTGTGTGTGTGTGTGTGTGTGTCAGTCAGTGTGTGTAAGTGTGTGTCAGTGAGTGTGTGTCGGTCAGTGTGTGTCATTGTGTCAGTGTGTGTGGGGGTTTACAGTAAATGAAGTAATTAATTAAAACAGCAGGCAGCTAGACACAAACACAGTGTGATCAAACAGACTTAAGCAGAACTATGCACTGGGGAAACAAAGAACGTAGAGAGATAGAGAGAGAGGGACAGAGGAAGGGGAAGAGAGAGAGAGAGAGACAGAGACAGAGAGACAGAGAGAGAGAGAGAGAGAGAGAGAGATAGAGAGAGAGAGGGGGAAGGAGAGTAGCAGAGCATTGGAGGTAAATAGAAACCCTAATCAATACAGTCTCTATGAGCAGCCAGTCAGAGAGGGAGATGGATAGAGAGAGGAAAAGAGGTAGAGAGAGATGGAGAGATGGAGAGAGAGAGATGGAGAGATGGAGAGAGAGAGATGGAGAGAAAGTGGGTCAAACAATGAGAGGAGAGCTGAGTGCTGAGAAAAGAAAGAGAGATACCAGTATAAACCGGTATAGATACCGGTCTTTTATTCAGCTGAAACTTGTTTTTAATGCAAAGAAAACACATTTTGTGATTTTTAATAGGTTCAAAAAGTTAGTTGAAAATACACTTGCACTTACGAGCTTAGATGGTTCTCAAATGAATCAGGTCTCTGCATATAAATACTTAGGGATATGGTTGGATGATGAACTGTCTTTTAAATGCATGTTGACGAACTGTAAACGGCTAAATATCAAGCTGGGCTTCCCCAATAGAAACAGGACATGTTTGTCCTCTACAAATAGAAGACAAATTGTGCAAGCTACTTTTATGTCTGTTATAGATTATGGGGATATTATTTACATGCTACGGCATCAACACTTAAATTGCTGGATGCTACTTATCATTGCGCACTTAGGTTTATTACGGGTTCTAGCTACAGAACTCACCACTGTGTTTAATATCGTAATGAGGGTTGGACTTCGCTGTCCGTGAGACGAGAACAACATGCTCTCATGTTTGTCTATAAAGCACTTCTGAATAAGCTACCTTCTTATTTATCATCACTCATCAATATTAGAATTAGAATTCCTAAAACCAGGTCTCAAGCACGGATTACACTTGAGGCCCATGCGATTTCCACAGAGTTGGGTTTGGCTGCCTTTCCCTGTTACACTCCTTGCCTCTGGAATAGCTTGCAGACTAAACTTCAACTTTAGACTCTTGTCCCCCTTTTTAAATATTTATTGGAGGATTTGTATTTTTGTATTGCTTGTAAGTGTTTCAGGTAATGCAAGTTCTGGTGCTGTTATTAGAATAACCTGTGTGTAAATTAAATGTTGTTAATTTATTTAATTTAATTGTTTTTTTGTGTGTTATCTGTGATGGTTTTGTTTGTCTTGTGTAGTTTCTTAATCATTGTACCTTTACTGTATGTGTAAACATGTACACGCAGGGCCCAGCTGTAAAAGAGACCTTGGTCTCAGTCTGTGTTCCTTGTTGAAATAAAGGTAGAATAATAATAAAGAAAGAGAGAGGAGAGTGAGACTGCAGGAGGTCAGAGAGGGAGATGGATAGAGGGAGAGAGAGATGGAGAAACGGGGAGGTCAGGAGAGAGAGGGGAAAGCGAGTAGAGAGAGTCATAAGCTGACCCATGCTGACAGAGGCCAGGAGAGGTGGGAGGTGGGGGGTCTGGGGGGGTAAGTGGTGGGAAAGAGGAGAGTGGGCTTGAGCAGGGAGGTGAAGCAAGGGAGTCATGTGGGAGGGGATGGGGAGAGCAACGGAGGACGCTAGGTAATGTTGTTGATGACATTTATACAGAATATGTTATATGATCCAGTATGTCCATGTTCAGGTAGATATGCTTTTGAAAGGTTTCTCTCTTTCTCATTTTGCTGTTCCTTCTCCAGCCTCTATGTCCAGATGGCCTCAAGGCCCCTACACACACACACACACACACACACACACACCCTAAAAGAGGAGTTGAACCTGGTTGTCTCAATAATCTCAATTGAAGAAGAATTGAAGAAAACTAACACTAAAGAGACAGCTATAAATTTAAGTGTGTATTATTGAAGGTGACTCCAGATAGTAGCTAATATTTAACATGATACAAATTGTAAAATAAACAGAGAACATCCCGGGTATTGGCTAGAATTAAATCATTCAAACCACATATATCAACATGACAAGTTCAGGCCTACAGAAGCCAAGGTTCAGGCCTACATAAGCATAGGTTCAGGCCTACAGAAGCCTAGGTTCAGGCCTACAGAAGCCAAAGTTCAGGCCTACAGAAGCCAAGGTTCAGGCCTACAGAAGCCAAGCTTCAGGCCTACAGAAGCCAAGGTTCACGCCTACAGAAGCCTAGGTTCAGGCCTACAGAAGCCTAGGTTCACCCCTACAGAAGCCAAGGTTCAGACCTACAGAAGCCTAGGTTCAGGCCTACAGAAGCCAAGGTTCAGCCCTACAGAAGCCAAGGTTCAGGCCTACAGAAGCCTAGGTTCAGCCCTACAGAAGCCAAGGTTCAGCTCTACAGAAGCCAAGGTTCAGGCCTACAGAAGCCTAGGTTCAGGCCTACAGAAGCCAAGGTTCAGGCCTATAGAAGCCAAGGTTCAGCTCTACAGAAGTCAAGGTTCAGGCCTACAGAAGCCTAGGTTCACCCCTACAGAAGCCAAGGTTCAGGCCTACAGAAGCCTAGGTTCAGGCCTACAGAAGCCAAGGTTCAGCCCTACAGAAGCCTAGGTTCAGGCCTACAGAAGCCTAAGTTCAGGCCTACAGAAGCCAAGGTTCACGCCTACAGAAGCCAAGGTTCAGGCCTACAGAAGCCACAGTTCAGGCCAACAGAAGCCAAGGTTCAGGCCTACAGAAGCCAAGGTTCAGGCTTACAGAAGCCAAGGTTCAGGCCTACAGAAGCAAAGGTTCAGGCCTACAGAAGCCAAGGTTCAGGCCTACAGAAGCCAAGGTTCAGGCCTACAGAAGCCAAGGTTCAGGCCTACATAAGCCTAGGTTCAGGCCTACAGAAGCCAAGGTTCAGGACTACAGAAGCCAAGGTTCAGGCCTACAGAAGCCTAGGTTCAGGCCTATAGACGCCAAGGTTCAGGCTGACAGAAGCATAGTTTCAGCCCTACAGAAGCCAAGGTTCAGACCTGCAGAAGCCAAGGTTCAGGACTACAGAAGCAAAGGTTCAGGCCGACAGAAGCCTAGGTTCAGCCCTACAGAAGCCAAGGTTCAGGCCTACAGAAGCCAAGGTTCAGGACTACAGAAGCCAAGGTTCAGGCCTACAGAAGCCAAGGTTCAGCCCTACAGAAGCCAAGGTTCAGGCCTACAGAAGCCTACGTTCAGGCCTACAGAAGCCAAGGTTCAGGCCTACAGAAGCCAAGGTTCAGCCCTACAGAAGCCAAGGTTCAGGCCTACAGAAGCCAAGGTTCAGCCCTACAGAAGCCAAGGTTCATGCCTACAGAAGCCAAGGTTCAGGCCTATAGAAGCCAAGGTTCAGCTCTACAGAAGTCAAGGTTCAGGCCTACAGAAGCCTAGGTTCACCCCTACAGAAGCCAAGGTTCAGGCCTACAGAAGCCAAGGTTCAGGCCTACAGAAGCCAAGGTTCAGCCCTACAGAAGCCTAGGTTCAGGCCTACAGAAGCCTAAGTTCAGGCCTACAGAAGCCAAGGTTCACGCCTACAGAAGCCAAGGTTCAGGCCTACAGAAGCCAAAGTTCAGGCCAACAGAAGCCAAGGTTCAGGCCTACAGAAGCCAAGGTTCAGGCTTACAGAAGCCAAGGTTCAGGCCTACAGAAGCCTAGGTTCAGGCCTACAGAAGCCAAGGTTCAGGCCTACAGAAGCCAAGGTTCAGGCCTACAGAAGCCTAGGTTCAGGCCTATAGACGCCAAGATTCAGGCTGACAGAAGCCTAGTTTCAGCCCTACAGAAGCCAAGGTTCAGACCTGCAGAAGCCAAGGTTCAGGACTACAGAAGCAAAGGTTCAGGCCGACAGAAGCCTAGGTTCAGCCCTACAGAAGCCAAGGTTCAGGCCTACAGAAGCCAAGGTTCAGGACTACAGAAGCCAAGGTTCAGGCCTACAGAAGCCAAGGTTCAGCCCTATGGAAGCCAAGGTTCAGCCCTACAGAAGCCTAGGTTCAGGCCTACAGAAGCCAAGGTTCAGACCTGCAGAAGCCAAGGTTCAGGACTACAGAAGCAAAGGTTCAGGCCGACAGAAGCTTAGGTTCAGCCCTACAGAAGCCAAGGTTCAGGCCTACAGAAGCCAAGGTTCAGGACTACAGAAGCCAAGGTTCAGGCCTACAGAAGCCAAGGTTCAGGACTACAGAAGCCAAGGTTCAGGCCTACAGAAGCCTAGGTTCAGGCCTATAGACGCCAAGGTTCAGGCTGACAGAAGCCTAGTTTCAGCCCTACAGAAGCCAAGGTTCAGACCTGCAGAAGCCAAGGTTCAGGACTACAGAAGCAAAGGTTCAGGCTGACAGAAGCCTAGGTTCAGCCCTACAGAAGCCAAGGTTCAGGCCTACAGAAGCCAAGGTTCAGGACTACAGAAGCCAAGGTTCAGGCCTACAGAAGTCAAGGTTCAGCCCTATGGAAGCCAAGGTTCAGCCCTACAGAAGCCTAGGTTCAGGCCTACAGAAGCCTACGTTCAGGCCTACAGAAGCCAAGGTTCAGCCCTACAGAAGCCAAGGTTCAGGCCTACAGAAGCCAAGGTTCAGCCCTACAGAAGCCTAGGTTCAGGCCTACAGAAGCCTAGGTTCAGGCCTACAGAAGTCAGTACTCCTGTAGTCAGTACTCCTATAGTCAGTACTCCTATAGTCAGTACTCTTATAGTCAGTACTCCTATTGTCAGTACTCCTGTAGTCAGTGCTCCTGTAGTCAGTGCTCCGGTAGTCAGTACTCATATAGTCAGTACTCCTATAGTCAGTACTCCTGCAGTCAGTACTCCTGCAGTCAGTACTCCTGCAGTCAGTACTCCTGTAGTCAGTACTCCTATAGTCAGTACTCCTGCAGTCAGTACTCCTGCAGTCAGTACTCCTGTGTTCAGTTCTCCTGTACAGTATGTAGAGGAGCAGGAACAAAAAGCAAGGGAGTGATGTATGACTCAAAGAGTCTGGAGCAGGTAGGTAGGGAGAGGGGTGGAGAGGGGGCAACTCCCTCCTAAACATCACCCCACACACATATACACACTCATTTTGTCTCTCTCACACACACCCACACACACATGCAGTTCACACAAACACCCACACAGTTACACACAGACATATGCACATTGAGCTCACACACCTCACACACACACGCACGCACACACGCACGTGCGCGCACACACACAAACGCACACACGCACGCACACACACACACACACACACACACACACATGCAGATGATATTAGAGGTCAGGGTTATAATTTATAATTAGCTGTCAGGGTCAGGAGTGGAGCAGGAGAATAGGGGTGTGGGCTTCAGGGGAGAGAGAGATTTTGATAAACTCCCATATCTCCTGGGTGAAATACCATGGTGTGACATCACAGCATCAAGATGTGTGACCTGTTGCCACATGAAAAGGGCAACCAGTGAAGAACAAACACCATTGTAAAAACAACCAATTTTTCATTTTTTTACTTGAACTATTTGTACATTGTTGCAACACTGTATATAGACATAATATGACATTTGAAATGACTTTATTATTTTGGAACTTTTGTAGTGTAATGTTTACTGTTCATTTGATATTGTTTATTTAACTTTGGATTATTATCTATTTCACTTGAATTGAATAGAATGAAGTTGAAAGAAAGAGTTAGAGGTAGAAAGGACTGGGGGGGGGGGGTGGTAGAGTGCTTTTAGGAGGTATATGGTATGGGAGGGTAGTGGCTTGGGGATGGTGTGAGGGGGTGGAGACTTGTGGGATCGGGGTTATGGTGTGATATAGAACAGAGAAAGAGAGGGAGGAGGTTAGTGGCGGGCGGATGGAGTGATGTAGAGACTGTGGGAGGTTGTGGTGGGGGACTGAGTGCGGAGGGCAGTTGTCAGGGGGATATGGGTGTGGTATACAGTTAGAGAACAGACAGGAAGTAGCAGTAGGGAAAGAGGAAGTGTTCCGCCCCCACAGTGCTCTGAGGCTGTGCTGTTTCAATCTGCATTGACCTCGCCTGCATATGGACACACACACACACACACACACACACACACACACACACACACACACACACACACACACACACACACACACACACACACAAACACACACACACACACACACACACACAAACACACACACAAAACTCGGGCGAGGCTAACCTAGCTTGTTGAATTCAGCGTTCCACAAAACAAGGAAGCCAAGATCTGTAAATAGAGCTCAAATACCCACCCATCACCCACAGACCTGACCAGACCTGACCTGACCTGACCTGACCTGCTTAGACCTGACCAGACCTGACCTGACCGCCATCACAACGGGCTCCCGTGTGGCGCAGTGGTCTAAGGCACTGCATCTCAGTGCAAGAGGCATCACTACAGTCCCTGGTTTGATTTCAGGCTGTAACACATCCGGGTGTGATTGGGAGTCCCATAGGTTGACGCCAAATTGGCCCAGTGTCATCTGGGGTAGGCCGTCATTGTAAATAAGAATTTGTTCTTAACTAACTTGGGTAGTTAAATAAAAATAAATTATAGTCATAACATATGACCTAGTTTCAATCTGACCTTTGACCCCTCTGAAAGAGATCCCTGGTGTCATCTGGGGGTCAACATCTTCCGTTGGACGGTGTATACCATGGGTATCCTGTACATACGACTAACAAAACTTGAAACTTGTGTTGTTTTAAAAGTATGGAAATCAGTGCATCACTACTCTGGCTGTAAATCCAGAGATTTGTTTGTTTCCTGAACTCACCTGTACATTTTTAAAATATGAAACAGCTCTTTTCAACCTGTTATTTATATTTGTATGAAATAATCTATTTATTTATCTATCTATTTCCGTAAAATTATTAATTTAAATGTGTAATTTAGCTGAACTGTTGGTTCCCGTTCTCCTTCAACAACCAGTCGCTTCCTGCCCATTGTCATTTACTCAGATTAGTGAGGATACGACTCCCTCTAGAGGTTTAAAGGACAATGTACATCTAGTCGGTGGAGTAGAGCCTGGATCCAGTAAATGGATGGTGAAAATCAAAAGGAAACCATAAAGAACTTCACCTCAATCATCTAGAGAGGACAGAGGTCAGAGCCCAACTTCTAGGTAATAATAAAAGAAGAAGAAACAACTTCATTTTTAGGCTATTTATGGTTTGATGCATACAGCTTTATTCGTTTTTTTGTCTCAAAAGAACGTACTTATAATGTGTTTAGGTAGGAGCATTAAAAACAATACATTTGTATTATAACATTAATAAACATTAGTAGATGCTTATCAAAACATTTGTACATTCTTACTGCTGCTGTCCCATGCATCATCTTGTTCTGGATCTGGTCTGGACCAGTCTGATCTGGTTTGGACCAGTCTGATCTGGTCTGGACCAGTCTGATCTGGTCTATACCAGTCTGGGCCGGTCTAAGCACAGTAAAGATGTTGCTAGTTTTTCTGCTTTTCTTCGCAGTACTGGGACAATGTGAGACAGTGTTTCATGGGCTGACGAACCTGAGATTGAGTCTAAAGTCACCATTCTCAAGTTGGACAGTCCTGGAAAGAACCGCTCCAGATACTTCTTTGGAGATGCATGGTGCAACTGGTCCAAACTAGGTCCAAACGGGGCTCTAGAAAACAGCCATGGTGGTGCATCTGGTCCAGTTGCAATAGGGAGAAAATATGTTCTGTTATTCTACATTTGAAACATTTTTGAATTGCAGTAAGTCTTTGAGCTATTCAAATGAGACTTTTGATAGGCTTCTTCAGGTGTATACAGTCCTTCACACCTTTCAGGAGAAATACATCTATTGACAGACAGACCAACACACAGGCAGACATTACCATTGGTATATGTCTCTATTATGCAGAGACATTTTGTATTGGAGGAGAAAGGATAGGTTGGAAGAGAGGCCCTGGGTCTTTGTACATTAAAACCACTCAGAGGACAAATTAAAGTATTGTCTGTTCAAGCCTAATGCACTCACTGGCTCTCACAACAACACAAACACAAGTCACCGAACCCTGGCCTGACCATGATAGGGGCGCGGTGCAAGTTACATCTGTGTTTTATTAACACACACTTACATAGCCTACACACACCTTCATAAACACACAAAACACAGAAACACATTCATAGCCTACACACACCTTCATGAACACACAAAACACAGAAACACATTCATAGCCTACACACACCTTCATGAACACACAAAACACAGAAACACATTCATAGCCTACACACACCTTCATGAACACACAAAACACAGAAACACATTCATAGCCTACACACACCTTCATGAACACATAAAACACAGAAACACATTCATAGCCTACACACACCTTCATGAACACACAAAACACAGAAACACATTCATAGCCTACACACACCTTCATGAACACATAAAACACAGAAACACATTCATAGCCTACACACACCTTCATGAACACATAAAACACAGAAACACATTCATAGCCTACACACACCTTCATGAACACATAAAACACAGAAACACATTCATAGCCTACACACACCTTCATGAACACACAGAACACAGAAACAACACAGTAGGAGATTCTTACTGCTGCTGTCCCATGCACCATCTTGTTCTGGATCTGCTCTGATCCAGTCTAGACCAGTCTGGTCTGGACCAGTCTATTCTGATCTGGACCAGTCTGATCTGATCTGGACCAGTTTAATCTGGTCTGGACCAGTCTAATCTGGTCTGGACCAGGCTGGGCCGGTCTAAGCACAATAAAGACGTTGCTTTTCTTCGCAGTACTGGGCCAATGTGAGACAGTGTTTCATGGGCTGACGAACCGGAGTTTGAGGACAAATTAAAGTCTTGTCTGTTCAAGCAGAAAAACACAAACACATTCATAGCCTACACACACCTCCATGAACACACAAAACACAGAAATACATTCATAGCCTACACACACCTTCATGAACACCTAAAACACAGAAACACATTCATAGCCTACACACACCTCCATGAACACATAAAACAGAGAAACACACAAACAGAAAATACTCTATCCTCTGTCATTCTGGCTCTTTCTACCTTTCAAACTATTCAGAAATATCTAGGTGTATAAATAATTTACTTTGTGGGATGCATCAGCATTACTGAACACCGTCTCAGACTCAGACCGCACCACTTTAGCATTAGCCACCCAGATACAAACACCCTGCCAGCGAACACATTAACCAAACTAACAACAATCCTACAAGTCAGTCTGTTTGTTTCCCCCTGCGTTCCCTTTTATAGCAAAAGGAGAAACAAGGTAAGAGTGCCAAGTCAAGCCTGTAAGACGGCTTTGAGACTCCCCACTCCCCTACTTACCCACGTGGCAGATCTTCTTACTCCTGGATCCCGACAGCTACCCCATAAAACCATCTACAGACTTCACTAGTAGTCACTATGCTACTCATCTCATAAATGTTTTATTCGCTTACTGTCCTGTCTTTTCAACTCTTGTCACAGCAAAAATCTGCACCTCCAAAGGGCAATGGTAAGCCTATACTTTGAGTGTGAAATAAACCAGCAGGTTCGCGTTTGAATGCAAAGGCTAGAATGAGACCAACAGGTTACAGTTGAAGACTAGATTCACAGGGTAGCTAGGAGGTCTTATAGCTACCCTGCTACTGCATTTGTGACCTTATCAGGCTCCTGTACTGCCAGTGGGGACACAAAGCACCCGCCAAACACTCACACACAGACAAACACACCTCTTTCCTGTTTGTGACTGGTGCTGGTTGTGATACATTTTCCATTACATCTCAATAGATGCTGTATGTTAAAAACCTATAATCTACACAAATAAATAATTACACATTACACAATGACATATTTCAGCTATAGTACTGGTATGTATATGGTTTATTTGATTGTGGTCTGCAGAATCATGAAACCATTATGTGACAAAGTTTTAAAAGCTCAGATCAAGCTTAAATTCAATTTAATTTCCATAAATCAATTTAAATGTAGAGTAAAATTCAAAACACATTCCATTTCAAACCCTCCAAAAACTGAATGATGTAGGCTAATTATTAGCCTATGCAACCTTTAAAATTCCCAAATGTAATAACCTGATCAGAAATAAAGAGAATTTCATAAAGCTCTTAAATCTCTTCTAGGAATAATATTAACCTACACAATGTTGCGCCATATGTCAGACAGCCCTACCTTGCAACCCTGGCGTGAGAGTTTTACCTCTGCAGCAGACAGGTGTCTTGGTGACTGTCCTCACAACCATGATCCATCTTTCCAGGGCACCGCGGCAGCGCTCATTAGAACTGCAGGCCTATTCTATATTGTAAAACTTTTTTGTTTAATAGCCCAGTAGCCTACCGTTTAAGTCAGTGTCATCCTATATTTACCCCACCGCCTTCTTGGTGTCAGCGGTGGGTTAGTGATGAAAGTGATGGAAGATATCAAGGTTAGTTTCCATGAGAAGAGGACAACCACCATATCCTTCCTGTACATTTTCTCCGTCTCTCTCGTCTCTATGTTGCAGACAAAGCACAAATTAAATGTAGGTCTAGGTGGTGTAGCCTACGCCGATGTCACTAGGAAACATTAAGCATGACAACAACAGTTGTAAGGCCTCATTATGATAGGCAGCATAGGCCCAGAATCATACGCAGACAGAGGAAACTTCATGAATAAAGTGCCGATGTTTAAGGGCGATGAAAGCGGTCAAGGCTAACCGAGCTGCTGGAGGAGCCACTCACAGGTAGACTAGCAGGTAGATCAGGATGTGGGAGTATATTTAGGCCTTGCTGTGAAAAGAGGACTAAGTGTTAAAGTTACGCCTACACAATTTTCCGGTAAAGTGTTCCTTGAAAGAAGGCACTTTCTATGAGCAGAGAGAATGAACAATATGGCTGTGTATTTTTTGGATTGCATTCTGAAAGGTTAATAATTAAGCTCTGAGAAATAAATAAAAAAGTGTGTTTTGCAATTACCTCTTATTGAATGTGGGTCACCCTCAAAAAACATAATTCAAACAACCAAAAATAGAACATTTTACAAACAAACATTCACATTACAAAAAGTACTACATTTACTATTACAACTGTCCCACAACAGCATTGGCATAAAACTCAAATAGAAATATACAAAAACTGTCCTTTGTAAATCTTTGACTAATTTTCTGTATCTCAGTGAAATTCAAGGTGCTCTAGTACTCCAGGGTGTCTTCTTTGGTCCCCAGAATAAGGGGGTGTACGTAGCTGCCCAGTGGGGTAAAAAGCACATTCCTCAATCATCCTCCAAACGGTGCTCCCCTGAATCATTCAAATGGGTCTGCCCATTGTCCCATCAGTAACTGGGCTCATCCATCTCCTCATCGCTCCATTCTGGGGGTGCGTCCGTGCCAAAGTACCGGTCACCGAAATTTCCTTCACACAAGGGACAAAGAATAGTAGAGATTAGAGTTTGAAGCAGAGCATGCACACGTGCGCGCAGACACTCACGGAAACTGCCTTTCTCACCTATGCCGGGTATGATGTGGAAGAGGTCGTTGACCTTCTTGTCGACGGCGGTGGTGATGATTTGGACCTGAGGGAAGGCGTAGGCCACAGAGTGAACCCCCATCTCAGCCATCAGCAGAGACACCAACAGGATCTTATCCTCCTGGACATCATGGTCCTACACAAGACACAGACACGGAGAGAGATGCATCATCAGATTCCATCAAAATCACCTACCAGTAGGACTCGTACGGCCATCATGGCAGCAGCCCCAGTAGACACGGTGCAGTCCATCAGAATCACCTACCAGTAGGACTCGTATGTAAGGCCATCATGGCAGCAGCCCCAGTACACACGGTGCAGTCCATCAGAATCACCTATCAGTAGGACTCGTATGGCCATCATGCCAGCAACCCCAGTACACACGGTGCAGTCCATCAGAATCACCTACCAGTAGGACTCGTACGGCCATCATGGCAGCAGCCCCAGTAGACATGGTGCAGTCCATCAGAATCACCTGCCAGTAAGACTCGTACGTATGGCCATCATGGCAGCAGCCCCAGTACACACGGTTCAGTCCATCAGAATAACCTACCAGTAAGACTCGTACGGCCATCATAGCAGCAGCCCCAGTACACATGGTGCAGTCCATCAGAATCAACTACCAGTAGGACTTGTACGGCCATCATGCCAGCAGGCCCAGTACACACGGTTCAGTCCATCAGAATCACCTACCAGTAGGACTTGTACGGCCATCATGGCAGCAGCCCCAGTACACATGGTGCAGTCCATCAGAATCAACTACCAGTAGGACTTGTACGGCCATCATGCCAGCAGGCCCAGTACACACGGTGCAGTCCATCAGAATCACCTGCCAGTAGGACTCGTACGTATGGCCATCATGGCAGCAGCCCCAGTAGACACGGTGCAGTCCATCAGAATCACCTACCAGTAGGACTCGTACGTATGGCCATCATGGCAGCAGCCCCAGTAGACACGGTGCAGTCCATCAGAATCACCTACCAGTAGGACTCGTACGTATGGCCATCATGGCAGCAGCCTCAGTACACATGGTGCAGTCCATCAGAATCACCTACCAGTAGGACTCGTACGGCCATCATGGCAGCAGCCCCAGTAGACATGGTGCAGTCCATCAGAATCACCTACCAGTAGGACTTGTACGTATGGCCATCATGGCAGCAGCCTCAGTACACATGGTGCAGTCCATCAGAATCACCTACCAGTAGGACTCGTACGGCCATCATGGCAGCAGTCCCAGTAGACACGGTGCAGTCCATCAGAATCACCTACCAGTAGGACTCGTACGTATGGCCATCATGGCAGCAGCCTCAGTACACATGGTGCAGTCCATCAGAATCACCTACCAGTAGGACTCGTACGGCCATCATGGCAGCAGCCCCGGTAGACACGGTGCAGTCCATCAGAATCACCTACCCGAAGGACTCATACGTATGGCCATCATGGCAGCAGCCCCAGTACACACGGTGCAGTCCATCAGCATCACCTACCAGTAGGACTCGTACGGCCATCATGCCAGCAGCCCCAGTACACACGGTGCAGTCCATCAGAATCACCTACCAGTAGGACTCGTACGTATGGCCATCATGGCAGCAGCCCCAGTAGACACGGTGCAGTCCATCAGAATCACCTGCCAGTAGGACTTGTATGTATGGCCATCATGGCAGCAGCCCCAGTACACACGGTGCAGTCCATCAGAATCACCTACCAGTAGGCAGCAGTCCCAGTAGACACGGTGCAGTCCATCAGAATCATCTACCAGTAGGACTCGTACGTATGGCCATCATGGCAGCAGCCTCAGTACACACGGTGCAGTTCATCAGAATCACCTACCAGTAGGACTCGTACGAATAGCCATCATGGCAGCAGCCTCAGTACACACAGTGCAGTCCATCAGAATCACCTACCAGTAGGACTCGTACGTATGGCTCTGCATGGTGCAGTTCATCAGAATCACCTACCAGTAGGACTCGTACGGCCATCATGGCAGCAGCCCCAGTAGACACGGTGCAGTCCATCAGAATCACATGGTCCTCACCAATGTCCTTAGGCAGACGCAGATAATGCAGCTGAGAGAGAGGGAGGGACAGGGAGGAAAGAGGGGATGAAGGGAAGAATGAAAGACAGACAAAAAGGCTATAACTATGCCTCCAACTTTCTCTGGTCAGGTCCTGCAGTCCTACTCAAAGCTTCAAGCATGTGTGTTTTCCAGATCCATACCTCTGGTTCTCCTGTGTCCTGGTTGGTCTGGATCAGGATCTTACCGATGCGGACATCTTTACACACCGCCCGGAGAGCTGGCTCCATGGTCTCTCCTGCTCGCAGGATGGACACTCCAGTGATCTATGGAAAACCAGAAGAGAAACCAGGTTCATGGATTTCAAACATACTGACTGACAACTGAGTACAGTACATTTAACAACAAGAACATGACAGCAGTAATACTATACTGTTCATCATGACAACACTGGCTGATAAATACACAGGACTGAGTTAACATCTAATAACAGATGAAATGTGCTATTATATAAAGCTAATTTGAATCACACAGATTGAGTTTTCTGATCAGAGGGAACTAGCCGGCTGAAATGGAGAGATAGAAACAAGTGAATAGGAAGGAGAAAGTGAGAGAGATGGAAAGAAAAACAGGCAGGAACAAAAAGAAAGCTCAACTCACCCTCTTCCCGTGGAAAGTCCTGCCTTCATAGTCCTCTCCCTGCGGTGTTTGAACTATATGGCTCTGTGGAATGAGAGAGAGAGAGAGAGAGAGAGAGAGAGAGAGAGAGAGAGAGAGAAAGAGAGAGAGAGAGAGGAGGATAAACTTATGAGTACAGACCTCAAGACAACGAACCCATGGTGCGTGTCCAGTTGGCCACACTAAACAATCAATAAAACACTTATTTACTCCAACAGCTCTAGCTGTAGTGGGTGGTACATACACAGTGTACTGTAGTTGCTGTGCGATTCAAGTGATATGGTGTGTTTGCGCAGTCGTGGTATGTGTGTGTCTTTTTGGTTTTATAGTGAGAACTTTCCACTGCGGTAGATTGACAGTTTCCATACTCCAGAGGCCAGACTCTCTCTTTCGCTCTCTCTCTTCTTTTTTTCTCTCTCGCACCATCTCGCAATCTTGACCTCTCATGCTCTTTCCAACTCTTACACTCTCTTTCCATCTTTCTTACCCCCATTTTTCCATCACTCAATTCTTCTCCCTGTATCTTTTCATCTCTTTCTAAATGAAACTACATTCAAATATGCTCTTTGGGTATGAACGTTAAGGTACAGTAGAACAGAGCAGTCTTTCTATCTCTCTGTCTCTCTGTCATACGTACCTCTGAGGGAAGAAAGGAAAGCGCTCGTTCAATCAGCAGACGCATCAGTCTCTTCGAGTAGAAGATGAACTCATCCCTGCTTGTCTCTTTGTTTCTGGGCAGAAGAAGTAGGACAGTCAGGGACCAGACAAATAAAAGACACTCAGGGACCAGACAAATAAAAAACCCTCAGGGACCATACAGATAAAAGACAGTCAGGGACCAGACAAATAAAAGACAGTCAGAGACCAGACAGATAGAAGGAATTCAGGGTCCAGACAGATAAAAGACAGTCAGGGACCAGACAAATAAAAGACAGTCAGAGACCAGACAGATAGAAGGAATTCAGGGTCCAGACAGATAAAAGACAGTCAGGGACCAGACAAATAAAAGACAGTCTGGGACCAGACAGATAAAAGGCAGTCAGGCACCAGACAGATAAAAGACAGTCAGAGACCAGACAGATAGAAGGAATTCAGGGTCCAGACAGATAAAAGACAGTCAGGGACCAGACAAATAAAAGACAGTCAGAGACCAGACAGATAGAAGGAATTCAGGGTCCAGACAGATAAAAGACAGTCAGGGACCAGACAAATAAAAAACAGTCTGGGACCAGACAGATAAAAGACAGTCAGGGACCAGACAAATAAAAGACAGTCTGGTACCAGACAGATAAAAGGCAGTCAGGGACCAGACAGATAAAAGGCAGTCAGGGACCGACAGATAAAAGACAGTCAGAGACCCTACAGATAAAAGACAGTCAGAGACCCTACAGATAAAAGAGAGTCAGGGACCAGACAGATAAAAGGAATTCAGGGACCAGACAGATAAAAGACAGTCAGGGACCAGACAGATAAAAAGCAGTCAGATACCAGACAGATAAAAGAGAGTCAGGGACCGACAGAAAAAAGGCAGTCAGGGACCGACAGATAAAAGAGTCAGGGACCCTACAGATAAAAGACAGTCAGAGACCAGACAGATAAAAGACAGTCAGAGACCAGACAGATAAAAGGCGGTCAGGGACCAGACAGATAAAAGACAGTCTGGGATAAGACAGATGAAACAGTCAGTGGCCAGACATATAAAAGAGAGTCAGGGACCAGACAGATACAAAACGTCAGAGACCAGACAGATAAAAGGAATTCAGGGTCCAGACAGATAAAAGACAGTCAGGGACCAGACAAATAAAAAACAGTCTGGGACCAGACAGATAAAAGGCAGTCAGGGACTGACAGATAAAAGACAGTCAGGGACCCTCCAGATAAAAGACAGTCAGAGACCCTACAATAAAAGACAGTCAGAGACCAGACAGATAAAAGACAGTCAGAGACCAGACAGATAAAAGGCGGTCAGGGACCAGACAGATAAAAGACAGTCAGGGACCAGACAGATAAAAAACTGTCAAGGATCAGACAGATAAAAGACAGTCAGGGACCAGACAGATAAAATAGAGTCCAGGATCAGACAAATAAAAGAGAGTTCAGGATCAGACAGATAAAAGAGAGTCCAGGATCAGACAGATAAAATACAGTCAGAGACCAAACAGATAAAAGACGGTCAGGGACCAGACAGATAAAAGACAGTCAGGGACCAGACAGATGAAAGATGGTCAGGGGGCAGACAGATGAGACAGTCAGAGACCATACAGATAAAAGACGGTCAGGGGGCAGACAGATAAAAGACAGTCAGGGACCAGACAGATGAAAGATGGTCAGAGACCCTACAGATAAAAGAGAGTCAGGGACCAGACAGATAAAAGGAATTCAGGGACCAGACAGATAAAAGACGGTCAGGGACCAGACAGATAAAAGACAGTCAGGGACCAGACAGATGAAAGATGGTCAGGGGGCAGACAGATGAGACAGTCAGAGACCCTACAGATAAAAGACAGTCAGAGACCCTACAGATAAAAGAGAGTCAGGGACCAGACAGATAAAAGGAATTCAGGGATCAGACAGATAAAAGACAGTCAGGGACCAGACAGATAAAAAGCAGTCAGATACCAGACAGATAAAAGAGAGTCAGGGACCGACAGAAAAAAGGCAGTCAGGGACCGACAGATAAAAGAGTCAGGGACCCTACAGATAAAAGACAGTCAGAGACCAGACAGATAAAAGACAGTCAGAGACCAGACAGATAAAAGGCGGTCAGGGACCAGACAGATAAAAGACAGTCTGGGATAAGACAGATGAAACAGTCAGTGGCCAGACATATAAAAGAGAGTCAGGAACCAGACAGATACAAAACGTCAGAGACCAGACAGATAAAAGGAATTCAGGGTCCAGACAGATAAAAGACAGTCAGGGACCAGACAAATAAAAAACAGTCTGGGACCAGACAGATAAAAGGCAGTCAGGGACTGACAGATAAAAGACAGTCAGGGACCCTCCAGATAAAAGACAGTCAGAGACCCTACAATAAAAGACAGTCAGAGACCAGACAGATAAAAGACAGTCAGAGACCAGACAGATAAAAGGCGGTCAGGGACCAGACAGATAAAAGACAGTCAGGGACCAGACAGATAAAAAACTGTCAAGGATCAGACAGATAAAAGACAGTCAGGGACCAGACAGATAAAATAGAGTCCAGGATCAGACAAATAAAAGAGAGTTCAGGATCAGACAGATAAAAGAGAGTCCAGGATCAGACAGATAAAATACAGTCAGAGACCAAACAGATAAAAGACGGTCAGGGACCAGACAGATAAAAGACAGTCAGGGACCAGACAGATGAAAGATGGTCAGGGGGCAGACAGATGAGACAGTCAGAGACCATACAGATAAAAGACGGTCAGGGGGCAGACAGATGAAACAGTCAGTGGCCAGACATATAAAAGAGAGTCAGGGACCAGACAGATACAAAACGGTCAGGGACCAGACAGATAAAAGACAGTCTGGGACCAGACAGATAAAAGGCAGTGAGGGACCGACAGAGAAAAGACAGTCAGAGACCAGACAAATAAAAGACAGTCTGGGACCAGACAGATAAAAGGCAGTCAGGGACTGACAGGTAAAAGACAGTCAGAGACCCTACAATAAAAGAGAGTCAGAGACCAGACAGATAAAAGACAGTCAGAGACCAGACAGATAAAAGGCGGTCAGGGACCAGACAGATAAAAGACAGTCAGGGACCAGACAGATAAAAGACAGTCTGGGATAAGACAGATGAAACAGTCAGTGGCCAGACATATAAAAGAGAGTCAGGGACCAGACAGATACAAAACAGTCAGGGACCAGACAGATAAAAGACAGTCAGGGACCAGACAGATAAAAAACTGTCAAGGATCAGACAGATAAAAGACAGTCAGGGACCAGACAGATGAAATAGAGTCCAGGATCAGACAAATAAAAGAGTTCAGGATCAGACAGATAAAAGAGAGTCCAGGATCAGACAGATAAAAGACAGTCAGAGACCAAACAGATAAAAGACGGTCAGGGACCAGACAGATAAAAGACAGTCAGGGACCAGACAGATGAAAGATGGTCAGGGGGCAGACAGATGAGACAGTCAGAGACCATACAGATAAAAGACGGTCAGGGGGCAGACAGATGAAACAGTCAGTGGCCAGACATATAAAAGAGAGTCAGGGACCAGACAGATAAAAAACGGTCAGGGACCAGACAGATAAAAGACAGTCAGGGACCAGACAGATAAAAAACTGTCAAGGACCAGACAGATAAAAGACAGTCAGGGACCAGACGGATAAAATACAGCCAGGGACCAGACGGATAAAATACAGCCAGGGACCAGACAGATAAAATAGAGTCCAGGATCAGACAGATAAAAGAGAGTTCAGGATCAGACAGATAAAAGACAGTCAGGGACCAGACGGATGCAAGACAGTCAGGGGCCAGACAAAAAAAAATAGACACTACGGGCCATGTAGTTGCACTCAACCCACATTGTGGAAGTGAATGCTTGCTACAGTATGTTTATGCTCTGACCTACCTGTGTTATTATCTGACTCTAGATCAGTTGGTTTATTGAGTAGTGTGTCGTGCAGTGATTATTACTGATACCTGAGTGTATTATTACTGATACACCAGCGCACACACACCCAGTATGCAGCGTGTGCATTCCATGACCTGGGCTGTGTTAGTAAAATACCTGACTAGTAGTACAGTGGGTCATTCTACATTAGTTCTAGAGGTAGTAGTTATACTAGTAGTATAGTGGGTCGTCCTACATTAGTTTTAGAGGTAGTAGTTATACTAGTAGTATAGTGGGTCGTTCTACATTAGCTCTAGAGGCAGTTCTACTAGTAGTATAGTGGGTCGTTCTACATTAGTTCTAGAGGTAGTAGTTATACTAGTAGTACAGTGGGTTGTTCTACATTCGTTCTAGAGGTAGTAGTTATACTAGTAGTACAGTGGGTCGTTCTACATTAGTTCTAGAGGTAGTTATACTAGTAGTATAGTGGGTCGTTCTACATTAGTTCTAGAGGTAGTTATAGTAGCAGTATAGTGGGTCGTTCTACATTAGTTCTAGAGGTAGTCGTTTTACAGTATCCAGTGTGTATACAGTATGCAGTGTGTATACAGTATGCAGCGTGTATACAGTGTGTACCATGTATACAGTATGCAGTGTGTATACAGTATGCAGTGTGTATACAGTATGCAGTGTGTATACCTTATTATGGTGTGCATTCCCCTGACCTGGGGTGTACTCTCCAGAACACTCAGGGTCTGGGGGAGGGGCTGGGCCTGGTGGGCAGAGGCAAGGGCCGCCCTGTAACCATAGCAACCAGGAAAAGAAAGGGCGAGTGGATGTAAGAGCACTGGAATAGGCGGCAGGGTGCATACATACAGTCACAGGCTTGAAACACACACATACACAATAAGCAGACACCAGCGCACACACACCCACGCACACACATACACACACATATCTTAAACAGTATTCATCACACTGGTGTTAATATTGATTAGTGGGTAGTAGAATTCTAAAAAAACACACAATATAAACACACTAGATTAAAATAGGCAGAGCAGATACAGGTCAGTTAACATCACTGCACAACAGATACTGCACTGTCTGTTTTAGTGGGATTATACAACAGCTTTAAGAGACAATCACAGAGAGCGTTTGACGTTTTTAGCTACTGTTTTGGTCTCAATGCAGTTAGATTCTACAGTGAGTGCTGAAAGACTAATTCATTCAACAACTAATTCATTCAACATTGATCAATGTGCAATAAATGAAAGTGAAACTACAGTGCCTTGCGAAAGTATTCGGCCCCCTTGAACTTTGCGACCTTTTGCCACATTTCAGGCTTCAAACATAAAGATATAAAAATGTATTTTTTTGTGAAGAATCAACAACAAGTGGGACACAATCATGAAGTGGAACGACATTTATTGGATATTTCAAACTTTTTTAACAAATAAAAAACTAAAATTAGGCGTGCAAAATTATTCAGCCCCTTTACTTTCAGTGCAGCAAACTCTCTCCAGAAGTTCAGTGAGGATCTCTGAATGATCCAATGTTGACCTAAATGACTAATGATGATAAATACAATCCACCTGTGTGTAATCAAGTCTCCCTATAAATGCACCTGCACTGTGATAGTCTCAGAGGTCCGTTAAAAGCGCAGAGAGCATCATGAAGAACAAGGAACACACCAGGCAGGTCCGAGATACTGTTGTGAAGAAGTTTAAAGCCGGATTTGGATACAAAAAGATTTCCCAAGCTTTAAACATCCCAAGGAGCACTGTGCAAGCGATAATATTGAAATGGAAGGAGTATCAGACCACTGCAAATCTACCAAGACCTGGCCGTCCCTCTAAACTTTCAGCTCATACAAGGAGAAGACTGATCAGAGATGCAGCCAAGAGGCCCATGATCACTCTGGATGAACTGCAGAGATCTATAGGACAACAATCAGTCGTATATTGCACAAATCTGGCCTTTATGGAAGAGTGGCAGGAAGAAAGCCATTTCTTAAAGATATCCATAAAAAGTGTCGTTTAAAATTTGCCACAAGCCACCTGGGAGACACACCAAACATGTGGAAGAAGGTGCTCTGGTCAGATGAAACCAAAATTGAACTTTTTGGCAACAATGCAAAACGTTATGTTTGGCGTAAAAGCAACACAGCTGAACACACCATCCCCACTGTCAAACATGGTGGTGGCAGCATCATGGTTTGGGCCTGCTTTTCTTCAGCAGGGACAGGGAAGATGGTTAAAATTGATGGGAAGATGGATGGAGCCAAATACAGGACCATTCTGGAAGAAAACCTGATGGAGTCTGCAAAAGACCTGAGACTGGGACGGAGATTTGTCTTCCAACAAGACAATGATCCAAAACATAAAGCAACATCTACAATGGAATGGTTCAAAAATAAACATATCCAGGTGTTAGAATGGCCAAGTCAAAGTCCAGACCTGAATCCAATCGAGAATCTGTGGAAAGAACTGAAAACTGCTGTTCACAAATGCTCTCCATCCAACCTCACTAAGCTCGAGTTGTTTTGCAAGGAGGAATGGGAAAAAATGTCAGTCTCTCGATGTGCAAAACTGATAGAGACATACCCCAAGCGACTTACAGCTGTAATCGCAGCAAAAGGTGGCGCTACAAAGTATTAACTTAAGGGGGCTGAATAATTTTGCACGCCCAATTTTTCAGTTTTTGATTTGTTAAAAAAGTTTGAAATATCCAATAAATCCATGATTGTGTTCCACTTGTTGTTGATTCTTCACAAAAAAATACAGTTTTATATCTTTATGTTTGAAGCCTGAAATGTGGCAAAAGGTCGCAAAGTTCAAGGGGGCCGAATACTTTCGCAAGGCACTGTAGTCAGGAAACGTTGGATCAAGTGTCCTTCGGTACTAATGGTGGTGTAAACACAGTGATTTGGTTCTGATTAATTTGAGACTCTCAACACGTAATCTGAGGAACATGAAGAAAGCTGTGTTCTCTTAGTGTTGTTATAATCCCATGTGATTCATGGGATTACCCACATACAAACACAAACACACGTTTTGTTCTTCTATCCATGTGGGGATCTAAAATGAATTTCCATTCAAAATCCTATTTCCCCTAACCCTTCACATTAACCCTTATCCTTACCATAACCTTAACCCTTCATACTAACCCCTATCCTTACCATAACCTAACCCCTTCACACTAACCCTTATCCTTACCATAACCTTAACCCTTCACACTAACCCTTATCCTTACCATAACCTTAACCCTTCACACTAACCCTTATCCTTACCATAACCTTAACCCTTCACACTAACCCTTATCCTTACCATAACCTTAACCCTTCACACTAACCCCTATCCTTACCATAACCTAACCCCTTCACACTAACCCTTATCCTTACCATAACCTTAACCCTTCACACTAACCCTTATCCTTACCATAACCTTAACCCTTCACACTAACCCTTATCCGTACAATAACCTTAACCCTTCACACTAACCCTTATCCTTACCATAACCTTAACCCTTCACACTAACCCCTATCCTTACCATAACCTAACCCCTTCACACTAACCCTTATCCTTACCATAACCTTAACCCTTCACACTAACCCTTATCCTTACCATAACCTTAACCCTTCACACTAACCCTTATCCGTACCATAACCTTAACCCTTCACACTAACCCATATCCTTACCATAACCTAACCCCTTCACACTAACCCTTATCCTTACCATAACCTTAACCCTTCACACTAACCCCTATCCTTACCATAACCTTAACCCTTCACACTAAACCTTACCCTTACCATAACCTTAACCCTTCACACTAACCCTTATCCTTACCATAACCTTAACCCTTCACACTAACCCTTATCCTTACCATAACCTTAACCCTTCACACTAACCCTTATTCTTACCATAACCTTAACCCTTCACACTAACCCTTATCCTTACCATAACCTTAACCCTTCACACTAACCCTTATTCTTACCATAACCTTAACCCTTCACACTAACCCTTATCCTTACCATAACCTTAACCCTTCATACTAACCATAACCTTAACCCTTCACACTAACCCTTATCCTTACCATAACCTTAACCCTTCATACTAACCATAACCTTAACCCTTCACACTAACCCTTATCCTTACCACAACCTTAACCCTTCACACTAACCTTTATCCTTACCATAACCTTAACCCTTCACACTAACCCTTATCCTTACCATAACCCTTCACACTAACCCTTATCCTTACCATAACCTTAACCCTTCACACTAACCCTTATCCTTACCATAACCTTAACCCTTCACACTAACCCATATCCTTACCATAACCTTAAACCTTCATACTAACCATAACCTTAACCCTTCACACTAACCCTTATCCTTACCATAACCTAAACCCTTCACACTCACCCTTATTCTTACCATAACCTTAACCCACACCACCAACCCTTATTCTTACCATAACCTTAACCCTTCACAATAACCCTTACCATAACCTTAACCCTTCACACTAAGCCTTATCCTTACCATAACCTTAACCCTTCACACTAACCCTTATCCTTAGCATAACCTTAACCCTTCATACTAACCATAACCTTAACCCTTCACACTAACCCTTACCCTTACCATAACCTTAACCCTTCATACTAACCATAACCTTAACCCTTCACACTAACCCTTATCCTTACCATAACCTTAACCCTTCACACTAACCTTTATCCTTACCATAACCTTAACCCTTCACACTAACCCTTATCCTTACCATAACCTTAACCCTTCACACTAACCCTAATTCTTACCATAACCTCAACACTTCACACTAACCTTTATCCTTACCATAACCTTAACCCTTCACACTAACCCTTATCCTTACCATAACCTTAACCCTTCATATTAACCATAACCTTAACCCTTCACACTCACCCTTATCCTTACCATACCCTTAACCTAAACCACTAACCCTTATCCTTACCATAACCTTAACCCTTCATATTAACCCGTATCCTTACCATAACCTTAACCCTTCACACTAACCCTTATCCTTACCATAACCTTAACCCTTCACACTAACCCTTATCCTTACCATAACCTTAACCCTTCATACTAACCATAACCTTAACCCTTCACACTAACCCTTATCCTTACCATAACCCTTCACACTCACCTTTATCCTTACCATAACCTTAACCCAAACCACTAACCCTTATCCTTACCATAACCTTAACCCTTCACACTAACCCTTATCCTTACCACAACCTTAACCCTTCATACTAACCCTTATCCTTACAATAACCTTAGCCCTTCACACTAACCCTTATCCTTACCATAACCTTAACCCTTCACCCTTATCCTTACCATGACCTTAAACCTTCACACTAGCCCTTATCCATACCATAACCTTAACACTAACCCATATCCTTACTAACCCTTATTCTTACCATAACCTTAACCCTTCACACTAACCCTTATCCTTACCATAACCTTAACCCTTCATACTAACCATAACCTTAACCCTTCACACTAACCCTTATCCTTACCATAACCTTAACCCTTCATACTAACCATAACCTTAACCCTTCACACTAACCCTTATCCTTACCACAACCTTAACCCTTCACACTAACCTTTATCCTTACCATAACCTTAACCCTTCACACTAACCCTTATCCTTACCATAACCCTTCACACTAACCCTTATCCTTACCATAACCTTAACCCTTCACACTAACCCTTATCCTTACCATAACCTTAACCCTTCACACTAACCCATATCCTTACCATAACCTTAAACCTTCATACTAACCATAACCTTAACCCTTCACACTAACCCTTATCCTTACCATAACCTAAACCCTTCACACTCACCCTTATTCTTACCATAACCTTAACCCACACCACCAACCCTTATTCTTACCATAACCTTAACCCTTCACAATAACCCTTACCATAACCTTAACCCTTCACACTAAGCCTTATCCTTACCATAACCTTAACCCTTCACACTAACCCTTATCCTTAGCATAACCTTAACCCTTCATACTAACCATAACCTTAACCCTTCACACTAACCCTTACCCTTACCATAACCTTAACCCTTCATACTAACCATAACCTTAACCCTTCACACTAACCCTTATCCTTACCATAACCTTAACCCTTCACACTAACCTTTATCCTTACCATAACCTTAACCCTTCACACTAACCCTTATCCTTACCATAACCTTAACCCTTCACACTAACCCTAATTCTTACCATAACCTCAACACTTCACACTAACCTTTATCCTTACCATAACCTTAACCCTTCACACTAACCCTTATCCTTACCATAACCTTAACCCTTCATATTAACCATAACCTTAACCCTTCACACTCACCCTTATCCTTACCATACCCTTAACCTAAACCACTAACCCTTATCCTTACCATAACCTTAACCCTTCATATTAACCCGTATCCTTACCATAACCTTAACCCTTCACACTAACCCTTATCCTTACCATAACCTTAACCCTTCACACTAACCCTTATCCTTACCATAACCTTAACCCTTCATACTAACCATAACCTTAACCCTTCACACTAACCCTTATCCTTACCATAACCCTTCACACTCACCTTTATCCTTACCATAACCTTAACCCAAACCACTAACCCTTATCCTTACCATAACCTTAACCCTTCACACTAACCCTTATCCTTACCACAACCTTAACCCTTCATACTAACCCTTATCCTTACAATAACCTTAGCCCTTCACACTAACCCTTATCCTTACCATAACCTTAACCCTTCACCCTTATCCTTACCATGACCTTAAACCTTCACACTAGCCCTTATCCATACCATAACCTTAACACTAACCCATATCCTTACTAACCCTTATCCTTACCATAACCTTAACCCTTCATACTAACCCGTATCCTTACCATAACCTTAACCCTTCACACTAACCCTTATCCTTACCATAACCTTAACCCTTCACACTAACCCTTATCCTTACCATAACATTAACCCTTCATACTAACCATAACCTTAACCCTTCACACTAACCCTTATCCTTACCATAACCCTTCACACTCACCTTTATCCTTACCATAACCTTAACCCAAACCACTAACCCTTATCCTTACCATAACCTTAACCCTTCACACTAACCCTTATCCTTACCACAACCTTAACCCTTCATACTAACCCTTATCCTTACCATAACCTTAGCCCTTCACACTAACCCTTATCCTTGCCATAACCTTAACCCTTCACCCTTATCCTTACCATGACCTTAAACCTTCACACTAACCCTTATCCATACCATAACCTTAACACTAACCCATATCCTTACCATAACCTTAAACCTTCATACTAACCATAACCTTAACCCTTCACACTAACCCTTATCCTTACCATAACCTAAACCCTTCACACTCACCATTATTCTTACCATAACCTTAACCCAAACCACTAACCCTTATCCTTACCATAACCTTAACCCTTCACAATAACCCTTACCATAACCTTAACCCTTCACACTAAGCCTTATCCTTACCATAACCCTTCACACTAACCCTTATCCTTACCATAACCTTAACCCTTCACACTAACCCTTATCCTTACCATAACCTTAACCCTTCATACTAACCATAACCTTAACCCTTCACACTAACCCTTATCCTTACCATAACCTTAACCCTTCACACTAACCTTTATCCTTACCATAACCTTAACCCTTCACACTAACCCTTATCCTTAACATAACCTTAACCCTTCACACTAACCCTTATTCTTACCATAACCTCAACACTTCACACTAACCTTTATCCTTACCATGACCTTAACCCTTCACACTAACCCTTATCCTTACCATAACCTTAACCCTTCATACTAACCATAACCTTAACCCTTCACACTCACCCTTATCCTTACCATACCCTTAACCTAAACCACTAACCCTTATCCTTACCATAACCTTAACCCTTCACACTAACCCTTATCCTTACCACAACCTTAACCCTTCATACTAACCCTTATCCTTACCACAACCTTAACCCTTCACACTAACCCTTATCCTTACCACAACCTTAACCCTTCATACTAACCCTTATCCTTACCATAACCTTAACCCTTCATACTAACCCGTATCCTTACCATAACCTTAACCCTTCACACTAACCCTTATCCTTACCATAACCTTAACCCTTCACACTAACCCTTATCCTTACCATAACCTTAACCCTTCATACTAACCATAACCTTAACCCTTCACACTAACCCTTATCCTTACCATAACCCTTCACACTCACCCTTATCCTTACCACAACCTTAACCCAAACCACTAACCCTTATCCTTACCATAACCTTAACCCTTCACACTAACCCTTATCCTTACCACAACCTTAACCCTTCATACTAACCCTTATCCTTACCATAACCTTAACCCTTCACACTAACCCTTATACTTACCATAACCTTAACCCTTCACCCTTATCCTTACCATGACCTTAAACCTTCACACTAACCCTTATCCTTACCATAACCCTTATCCTTACCATAACCTTAACCCAAACCACTAACCCTTATCCTTACCATAACCTTAACCCTTCACACTAACCCTTTTCCTTACCATAACCTTAACCCTTCACACTAACCCTTATCCTTACCATAACCATAACCTTAACCCAAACCACTAACCCTTATCCTTACCATAACCTTAACCCAAACCACTGACCCCTTCACACTAACCCTTATCCTTACCACAACCTTAACCCAAACCACTAACCCTTATCCTTACCATAACCCTTTACACTAACCCTTATCCGAACCACAACCTTAACCCAAACCACTAACCCGTATCCTTACCATAACCCTAACCCAAACCACTAACCCCTTCACACTAACCCTTATCCTTCCCAAAACCTTAACCCTTCACACTAACCCTTATCCTCACCATAACCTTAACCCATCACACTAACCCTTATCCTTACCATAACCTAACCCCTTCATACTAACCCTTATCCTTACCACAACCTTAACCCTTATCCTTACCATAACCTTAACCCTTCACACTAACCCTTATCCTTATCATAACCTTAACCCTTCACACTAACCCTTATCCTTACCATAACCCTTCACACTAACCCTTATCCTTACCACAACCTTAACCCTTCACACTAACCCTTATCCTTACCACAACCTTAACCCTTCATACTAACCCTTATCCTTACCATAACCTTCACCCTTCACACTCACCCTTATCACAACCTTAACCTTAACCCAAACCACTAACCCTTATCCTTACCACAACCTTAACCCAAACCACTAACCCTTATCCTAACCACAACCTTAACCCTTCACACTAACCCTTACCCTTACCATAACCTTAACCCTTCACACTAACCCTTATCCTTACCATAACCTTAACCCAAACCACTAACCCTTATCCTTACCATAACCTTAACCCAAACCACTAACCCTTAACCCTAATTGTAACTCTAACCCTAGACCTAACCCCTAAACTTAAAATAGCCTTTGTCCTCATGGGGATGTGGAAAATGTCCCCACTAGAATGTTCATTGTTTTACTATCCTTGTGGGGACTTTGGGGCATTTTAGGTCCACGCAAGGATAAAATAACCAACCAACCCACACACACCCACACCAACTCAAAGAAAGCACAACTACTCAATTCAGATCAACACAGGCTGATTCAAAGAAAAAACAATCAAACTAGGTTTTGGACTAGAATCTGACTTTAAAACATACAACACAATGAGTTCTGGGCTGCGTTCAGTACAAAGAGACGTAATGCAATTTTCAACTAAATGGAAACAGTGCTGTGCTGAACAACCAGTTGAAAAATGGGGAGTGGTTGGGTTGGTGGTTGGGGAATGCTATCAGCATGGCCGCTGCCCTTTAAATACGTCACTTATTGCTTCAAGCCACATCCCACCACACCCACCAAACGGAGCAAACGTCCCTCAAAGTCTGTTCAAGAACGTTGAAGAGCACTTTGGGGAAACGTGTCGTTCAGTACAAGCGCAACGTTACGCAACGCTGCAAATGTTTAAGCAAACTGAACAAACCCCTGGTCTTGCCAAAGATTAGAATTGAGGTCATGCAAGCTTTTGAGTTGAGTTGTATCACATTAAATCCCCACACTTTGAGATACAAAGACCAAGCTGTGATACCATTTCACTCTCTCAAAACAAAACTCATATGGGATACCGAACTTTAAAAGAAAGAAAATGCAAACACAGATAAATCATAAGCAAATCTGCTCACATATCCCAGCGCAGTTTCCTCTATGGAGAGAAGAGGGTTTGGACGAAACATAACGACACACAATGACAGAGACACACAATGACGACAACAGAAAAGAGGAAGAAAATAAAAGAAACAGACAACATCGGGTAAATAAAGGGATGGATAAAGATATGATCATGTGATACAGTGATGTGTGTGACAGCTGAATCCGCTGTGAGCAATCCTCACAATTCCTTAGACCAAGACAAATTGCTATACAAGGTTGCAAAATAGTCTTTTTCATGAACTTACAAATAATAGTTCAACTCGGTTAGTCCACTCAGTAACAATGGTCACTACTATTCCGTCAGCGGTTGTGGCATTGTGTGTCGTGTGTACACGTGGGCTGCTCTCAGGGTGGCTTCAGCTGTCACACCTACACTGTGTCTCTGCAGTACAGAGGTAAAGCACAGAGGTACGACTCACAGCTCAAAGGCCCTGATACATCCTGTGTCTAAAGACAGACACCAAACACACTTCCTCTCTCTCTCGCTCTGATCTGTTGTGGCCGACATACTCAATGGAAAAACTCAGCTTTTAATAATAGGTATAGAAAACAGAGGTTTTAGATTGTGTGACAATAACGGTCTTTCTCTATCTCACACTCTTCCTCTCTCTCTCTCTGGAGCTGAGAGGAGGGGTCAGTGAAAATGTCTCAGTAGATTATTGTTAGACACAGAATGCAGCGGGTGGTTGTGTGTGAGCCATCATGTATGTAAGGTAGAGGAAAAAACAACATCCTCCAATCAACTGCCTGCTGCACATAGAAGCGTTATAAACACAGAAGTGACGTGTGGCGTGTCTGTCAAAGGGAAGAGAGTCTCTCAAATCTCACTCAAAGCTGTTTTTGTACCGCATGCTTTAACAGCGTATGTGGTGTCACACGTGGTGACATGCCAATTACTATTGCTACCTGTAATGGAAGACTCATTTCCCATAGATGCTGATACATCCTTCACTGTACTGGATGAGTCGTTGACAAGGTGGGCTCCTGGGGATGATTCTGTGTAACAGCAGCAAGCAGTTGGAGAGTGAGGATGCTGGCTTCGTGGCTTCGATGTAGAAGTTGCCCGTAACCATATCTGGGAACAGATAAGGATATCTGACCCTGTATCAGTGATTTAGGGCAACTTCTACATTCTCATGTTTTGTGCCCCCCTCTTCTGGCCCTCCATCTGGGAACTGGGGTGTGGGGGAGAGGGGTTCGGCGGTACAGTAAAGACGTGTGCTACTCTACCTGACGCTGAGCTCACGCTGTGTGATGGAGGGATAGAGGGAGGAGTTGGAGGGATGGAAGGAGGAGTATGAGAGTCTGTGTGCAGGTGGGGCAAGGTCAATAGTACCGTGTCAAATAGGTAACACCACAATAACAACACATGCCTTCATTGGTAACGGGGGGTGGAAGCGATACCACTTCAATTTGTTCAACTTTAGGCGATGAACTGAAATTGCATTTTAGGATCAGAAAACATTTATTTTAATTTGTGAACTGGAATTTCATTTCCGTCGCCTGAATTGATATAGAACTGACACACCAATCCTGCTAGCTATTAGTGCATGTACCACAAGTCACAGAGCAAAACGCCCCTGGTCTTTCTCAGGAAATCATGAAATGTAGAGGTATTACAGAAAATGCTTTCTTGTTCCACTAGAGGGGGAAATGGAGCTGGCATCAGTCTGGTTAGCTGGATATCTGGCATCAGTCTGGTTAGCTGGAAAGCTGTAGATCTGGTGTCAGTCTTGTTAGCTGTAGATCTGGTATTAGTCTGGTTAGCTGTAGATCTGGTATCAGTCTGGTTAGCTGTAGATCTGGTATCAGTCTGGTTAGCTGTAGATCTGGTGTCAGTCTGGTTAGCTGTAGATCTGGTGTCAGTCTGGTTAGCTAGAAATCTGGTATCAGTCTGGTTAGCTAGAGATCTGGTGTCAGTCTGGTTAGCTGTAGATCTGGTGTCAGTCTGGTTAGCTAGAGATCTGGTATCAGTCTGGTTAGCTGTAGATCTGGTGTCAGTCTGGTTAGCTAGAGATCTGGTATCAGTCTGGTTAGCTGTAGATCTGGTATCAGTCTGGTTAGCTGTAGATCTGGTATCAGTCTGGTTAGCTAGAGATCTGGTGTCAGTCTGGTTAGCTGTAGATCTGGTATCAGTCTGGTTAGCTGTAGATCTGGTATCAGTCTGGTTAGCTGTAGATCTGGTATCAGTCTGGTTAGCTGTAGATCTGGTATCAGTCTGGTTAGCTGTTCATCTGGTGTCAGTCTGGTTAGCTGTAGATCTGGTGTCAGTCTGGTTAGCTAGAGATCTGGTGTCAGTCTGGTTAGCTGTAGATCTGGTATCAGTCTGGTTAGCTGTAGATCTGGTATCAGTCTGGTTAGCTGTAGATCTGGTATCAGTCTGGTTAGCTGTAGATCTGGTATCAGTCTGGTTAGCTAGAGATCTGGTGTCAGTCTGGTTAGCTGTAGATCTGGTATCAGTCTGGTTAGCTGTAGATCTGGTATCAGTCTGGTTAGCTGTAGATCTGGTATCAGTCTGGTTAGCTGTAGATCTGGTATCAGTCTGGTTAGCTGTTCATCTGGTGTCAGTCTGGTTAGCTGTAGATCTGGTGTCAGTCTGGTTAGCTGTAGATCTGTCAAGCTGTATACAGTATAAGGAGAGATCAAGGGAGGAACTCTTACCTCCTCCAGCTGGCTGTGGACGTGCTGTACGATCAAGTCTATGGCCACCATGTTGCCTCCTCCTGCCAGTATACGACACACACAGGAAGGGGAAGTGACATTAGACAGTGATTATATTATGTTGTGTACATTATAATGGTTTAGGGCACTAAGTCTACTTTTTACGTTGTCTCCAATTGACGTCAATGCATGACTACGTCAACATTTGAGTTAAGTGGAAGTTCTCCTCTGAATGTCTACATGTAAGGGAGAATATGTGTAAGCAAATGTGCGTGTGTGTGTGTGTGTGTGAGAGCACATGGTCATACATGTTACTTCAGTCTGTGTGCTGGTTCCGAATCTTACCGCGTGGTACCACAATGTCAGCCAGTCGCATGGTTGGCTCGATGTACTGCTCAAAGGCGGGCTTCACAAACTTATTGTACTGTTTGATGACTCCATCGATGTCCCGGCCACGCTCTGTGATGTCCCTCTGCAGCCGACGCACCAGACGGATGTCTGAGTCAGTCTCCACAAAGATCTTCATGTCCAGCAGCTGTGGGGAGGGGAGAACACAAAACATGAGAAACACACACACACACACACCATGAGAAACACACACACAATGAGAAACACACACACACACCATGAGAAACACACAAACAAACCCACCATGAGAAAGACACACACCATGAGAAACACACACACACACACACACACACTATGAGAAACACACACACCATGAGAAACACACACACACACACCATGAGAAAGACACACACCATGAGAAACACACACACACACACCATTAGAAACACACACACACACACCATTAGAAACACACAAACACACACACCATGAGAAACACACACCACTAGAAACACACACACCAAGACAAACACACACACCATGAGAAACACACACACACAACATGAGAAACACACACACACCTTGAGAAACAAAGACACACCATGAGAAACACACACACACCATGAGAAACACACACAGACACCATGAGAAACACACACACACACCATGAGAAACAAACACACACCATGAAAAACACACACACACACACACACACAAACACACACACACCATGAGAAACACACACACCGTGAGAAACACACACACACACACCATGAGAAACACACACACCAAGAGAAACACACACACCATGGGAAACACACACACCATGAGAAACACACACACACACCATGAGAAACACACACAAACACACACCATGAGAAACACACACATACACCATGAGAAACACACACACACACCTTGAGAAACACATACACACCATGAGAAACACACACCATGAGAAACACACACACACACACCATGAGAAACACACACACACACACACACACAAACCATGAGAAACACACACACACACACACACACCATGAGAAACACACATACACACCATGAGAAACACACATACACACACACACCATGAGAAACACACACACACACACACACCATGAGAAACACACACACATACCATGAGAAACACACACACACACACACACCATGCCAAACACACACACCATGAGAAACACGCACACACACACCATGAGAAACACACACACACCATGAGAAACACACACCATGAGAAACACACACACACACACCATGAGAAACACACACACACACACACAAACCATGAGAAACACACACACACACACACACACCATGAGAAACACACATACACACCATGAGAAACACACATACACACACACACCATGAGAAACACACACACACACACACACCATGAGAAACACACACACATACCATGAGAAACACACACACACACCGTGAGAGACACACACATACACACACCATGAGAAACACACACACACACCATGAGAAACACACACACACACACACACACCATGAGAAACACACACACACACCATGAGAAACACACACACACACACCATGAGAAACACACACCCACACCATGAGAAACACACATACACACACACCATGAGAAACACACACACAACCACCATGAGAAATACACACACCATGAGAAACACACACACACACACACCATGAGAAACACACACACACACACGAGAAATACACACACACCATGAGAGACACACACATACTATGACAAACACACACACACTATGACAATCACACACCAAGCCAAACACACACACACACCATGCCAAACACACACACCATGAGAAACACACACACACCATGAGAGACACACACACACACTATGACAAACGCATACCAAGCCAAACACACACACCATGGTAAACACACACAAAGACACACACACACACAAGAGGACTCACATACATACACAAACCATGACAAACACACACTGCCAATGTACAGGGACATCTGATTCTTACCTGTAACAGTTCTTTATCTGCAAAGGCCATGATTCCCTCAAAAATGATAACACTGGCTCCATACACTGTTTTCTGAGAGGGATGAAACACGCTGTGGGTTTAGTATGATTTTGACTAGAGGTCGACCGATTATGATTTTTCAACGCCGATACTGATTAATCGGCCGATTTTTATTTATTTATTTGTAATAATGACAATTACAACAATACTGAATGAACACTTATTTTAACTTAATATAATAATACATCAATAAAATCAATTTAGCCTCAAATAAATAATGAAACATGTTCAATTTGGTTTAAATAATGCAAAAACAAAGTGTTGGAGAAGAAAGTAAAAGTGAAATATGTGCTATGTAAGAAAGCTAACGTTTTAGTTCCTTGCTCAGAACATGAGAACATATGAAAGCTGATGGTTCCTTTAAACATGAGTCTTCAATATTCCAAGGTAAGAAGTTTTAGGTTGTAGTTATAGGAATTATAGGACTATTTCCTTCTATACCATTTGTATTTCATTAACCTTTGACTATTGGATGTTCTTATAGGCACTTTAGTATTGCCAGTGTAACAGTATAGCTTCCGTCCCTCTCCTCGCTCCTACCTGGGCTCGAACCAGCAATACAACGACAACAGCCACCATCGAAGCAACGTTACCCATGCAGAGCAAGGGAAACAACCACTGCAAGGCTCAGAGCGAGTGACGTTTCAAACGCTATTAGCGCGCGCTAACTAGCTAGCAATTTCACTTTGGTTACACCTTGAAGTCATAAACAGTGCAATGCTTGACGCACAACGAAGAGCTGCTGGCAAAACGCAGGAAAGTGCTGTTTGAATGAATGTTTACGCGCCTGCTTCTGCCTACCACTGCTCAGTCAGATACAAGTATCTAAGTATGCTTGTATGCTCAGTCAGATTATATGCAACGCAGGACACGCTAGATAATATCTAGTAATATCATCAACCATGTGTAGTTAACTATTGATTATGATTGATTGTTTTTTACAATATAAGTTTAATGCTAGCTAGCAACGTACCTTGGCTTACTGCATTCGCGTAACAGGCAGTCTCCTTGTGGAGTGCAACGAGAGAGAGGCAGGTCGTTATTGCGTTGGACTAGTTAACTGTAAAGGTGCTAGATTGGATCCCCCGAGCTGACAAGGTGAAAATCTGTCGTTTTGCCCCTGAACAAGGCAGTTAACACACAGTTCCTAGGCCGTCATTGAAAATAAGAATGTGTTCTTAACTAACTTGCCTAGTTAAATAATACCGATTTCTGATTGTTATGAAAACCTGAAATCGGCACTAATTAATCGACCATTCCGATTAATCGGTCAACCTCTAATTTTAACACTTCCAGAAGTGTAGACCTAAAGTCTGTGGTGTTTTTGGTAACACGTCCACATTTCTGTGCTGTCACAATAGGTCCCTGTGCTGTTTATGTCTGGTAATGCCTATTAGTGAAACATGACTGAGTTTCAACTCTCTATCTTCCCCCATGCTAATGCTTAACAGGGCTAATCTTCTCATAGTTATGGGATAACTATAAAACATGTCAAGACAAACATGAATGGCTGCCGCTGTGCATCTAGGATTGAATGGCAACTTAATGTCATAAAACGACTCCATAACTCCAGATGTTGAGTAATCTAGACCAAGATTACACTGCAATAACCCTACCCCAATATCTAGACCAAGATTACACTGCAATAACCCTACCCCAATATCTAGACCAAGATTACACTGCAATAACCCTACCCCAATATCTAGACCAAGATTACACTGCAATAACCCTACCCCAATATCTAGACCAAGATTACACTGCAATAACCCTACCCCAATATCTAGACCAAGATTACACTGCAATAACCCTACCCCAATATCTAGACCAAGATTACACTGCAATAACCCTACCCCAATATCTAGACCAAGATTACACTGCAATAACCCTACCCCAATATCTAGACCAAGATTACACTGCAATAACCCTACCCCAATATCTAGACCAAGATTACACTGCAATAACCCTACCCCAATATCTAGACCAAGATTACACTGCAATAACCCTACCCCAATATCTAGACCAAGATAACACTGCAATAACCCTACCCCAATATCTAGACCAAGATTACACTGCAATAACCCTACCCCAATATCTAGACCAAGATTACACTGCAATAACCCTACCCCAATATCTAGACCAAGATTACACTGCAATAACCCTACCCCAATATCTAGACCAAGATTACACTGCAATAACCCTACCCCAATATCTAGACCAAGATAACACTGCAATAACCCTACCCCAATATCTAGACCAAGATTACACTGCAATAACCCTACCCCAATATCTAGACCAAGATTACACTGCAATAACCCTACCCCAATATCTAGACCAAGATTACACTGCAATAACCCTACCCCAATATCTAGACCAAGAAAACACTGCAATAACCCTACCCCAATATCTAGACCAAGATTACACTGCAATAACCCTACCCCAATATCTAGACCAAGATAACACTGCAATAACCCTACCCCAATATCTAGACCAAGATTACACTGCAATAACCCTACCCCAATATCTAGACCAATATTACACTGCAATAACCCTACCCCAATATCTAGACCAAGATTACACTGCAATAACCCTACCCCAATATCTAGACCAAGATAACACTGCAATAACCCTACCCCAATATCTAGACCAAGATAACACTGCAATAACCCTACCCCAATATCTAGACCAATATTACACTGCAATAACCCTACCCCAATATCTAGACGAAGAAAACACTGCAATGTGGGGGGGATGAATTTCTGTGTGTGTGTGTGTGTGTGTGTGTGTTCTCACCCAGTCCTTCTGGCGTCCGTGTGTGGTGAAGTCATACACAGGGATCTTTACACTCTTGCCCAGTTTGAGTTTCCTCAGTGTGTGTGCCAGCAGGCCAAAGTCAAAGGCATCCGGGTGGTCAAAGTTGTAGTCATTACTGGCTGCCGTGACCTGCTGCTCAGGAGTCAGAACCTACACACAACATTGGATGAATATTAAAACAACTTTAAATCAGGGCCGCTTCACAAGCAGAAGGACATCCCTGAAAAATCAGTGGATGGAAGCATGAAGATAACACAGGTACACAGTCATGTGCACGTGGACGTCCATGTCCACACACTCACCCTATCGGAGTGCCTCTCAACTAAGCTTCACTAAATTTAGGCGAGACGAGAATGCTGTGTCCCTCCTGTGAGGACTGTGCCAGAAGGTGTGTGTGTGTGTGTGTGTGCAAGCGCATGCACATTGCACTGGACCGTAGCCAGCCCTTTCAAATTCGAGCCCTGGTATTTGGACCTCTCCTACCCCCTCCTCTCGTGGTTCCATCATAAGCACTTTATAAGTAACAGTGTCATAGAAATCCAGCCACTCCAGGGCTTCTCCAGAACCAAGATGGGCCTGGGAAGCCAGAATGAGAGGTGTGATATCTCACAGTGGATATCCATTCATATTGAGTGAGCAGGAGTTAGAAGTTTCCCCAGATCACTGTAACTTGGTCACTACTTTTTGAAATCCCCCTAATGGTTAAGGTTTAGATTTGGGTTAGGGTAAACGGAACCTAGATCTGTGATGAATGGCAACTACCACTGCTGCTGATGTTCTACATGGAAATGGTGTTTGGTTAACTCACAACTGGTATTTGGTATCTTAAAGTGGCATTAGTTAAGATCCAAAGGTGGCTGGTAAAGCTGGTAACCTACAGTAAAGCTGGTGACCTACAGTAAAGCTAGTAGAGCTGCAGTAAAGCTGGTGACCTACAGTAAAGCAGGTAGAGCTGCAGTAAAGCTGGTGACCTACAGTAAAGCTAGTAGAGCTGCCGTAAAGCTGGTGACCTACAGCAAAGCAGGTAGAGCTGCAGTGAAGCTGGTGACCTACAGTAAAGCAGGTAGAGCTGCAGTAAAGCTGGTGACCTACAGTAAAGCTAGTAGAGCTGCAGTAAAGCTGGTGACCTACAGCAAAGCAGGTAGAGCTGCAGTGAAGCTGGTGACCTACAGTAAAGCAGGTAGAGCTGCAGTAAAGCTGGTGACCTACAGTAAAGCTAGTAGAGCTGCAGTAAAGCTAGTAGAGCTGCAGTAAAGCTGGTGACCTACAGCAAAGCAGGTAGAGCTGCAGTAAAGCTGGTGACCTACAGTAAAGCAGGTAGAGCTGCAGTAAAGCTGGTGACCTACAGTAAAGCAGGTAGAGCTGCAGTAAAGTCAGGCTGTCACTCTGTTACATAACACGGTAAGGGGAAGCTGATGACTCTTCTAATGATGGTTGCTTGGCCAATATCGTTCTCCTCGTCTTCACCCCCGCTCACCCAAATGTTGCTTCTTTTCCCCCTCTCTCATTTTACATCTACCCTCTTATCCCCTCAGGGATCTTTCCATCTCTTCAAAAGCCGGTCACTCAGGGCAGAGAGATAGTGAGCGATAGAGAGGGGGAGTAGAGCGAGATCGAGAGAATGGGATTACATGGTATTTAAACACTGTAGAAAACCATCTCCAGATCTCATTCAGATTTTGAGGGGAGTGAGAGGGAAGCATGAGTGCTGCTGCGTTGTTATTGTGCTGTTAAATATGTTATTATTATGTTTTATTGTCAAATAAAATAAAATAGTATTTGTCACGTGCGCTGAATACAACCTTACTGTGAAATGCTTACCTACGATCCATAACCACCAATGCAGTTCAAGAAAATATTTACTAAGTAAACTAAAGTAAAAAATGAAATAAAAAGTAACACAATAAAATAACAATAACAAGACTATATACAGGAGGAACCGGTTCTGAGTCAATGTGTGGGGGTACAGGTAAGTCGAGGTAATTTGCACACATAGGTAGGGGTAAAGTGACTATGCATAGATAAAACAGTGAATAACAGCAGTGTAAAAACAAAGAGGGGTCAATGTAAAATTATTATTGATTTTGTATTTATTTTATGTCAATGTAAATAGTCTGGATAGCCATTTGATGAACTGTTCAGTCTTATGGCTTGGGGATATAAGCTGTTAAGGAGCCTTTTGGACCTAGACTTGGCGCTCCGATACCACTTGTCGTGCGGTAGCAGAGAGAACAGTCTATGACTTGGGTGACTGGGCCTTCCTCCTTTTTTGGGCCTTCCTCTGACACCATATAGGTGCTGGACGGCGGGAAGCTTGGCCCCATAGATGTACTGAGCCATACGCACTAGCCTCTGTAGTGCCTTGCGGTCGGAGGCCGAGCAGTTGCCATAAAAGGTGGTGATGCAACCCGTCAGGATGCTCTCGATGGTGCAGCTGTAGAACTTTTTAAGGATCTGGGGACCCATGCCAAATCTTCTGTCTCCTGATGGGAAATATGTTTTGTCGTGCCCTCTTCACGGCAGTCTTGGTGTGTTTAGACCATGATAGTTTGTTGGTGATGTGGACATCAAGGAACTTAAAACTCTCGACCCACTACACTACAGCCCCGTCGATGTGAAAGGGGGCGTGTTCGGCCCTCCTTTTCCTGTATTCCACGATCAGCTCCTTTGTCTTGCTCACATTGAGGGAGAGGTTGTTGTCCTGGCACCAAACTAACAGGTCACTGACCTCCTCCATAAAGGCTGTCTCATCATTGTCATTGTCGGTGATCAGACTGTTGTGTCGTCAGCAAACTTAATTATGGTGTTGGAGTCGTGCTTGGCCATGCAATCATGGCTGAACAGGGAGTACAGGAGGGGACTAAGCACGTACCCCTGAGGGGCCCCCGTGTTGAGGATCAGGGTGGCAGATGTTTTGTTGCCTACCCTTACCACCGGGGGCGGCCTGTCAGGAAGTCCAGGATCCAGTTGCAGAGGGAGGTGTTTAGTCCCAGGGTCCTTAGCTTAAGAGGCGACTCCGGGATGCTGGCCTTCTAGGCAGAGTTCCTCTGTCCAGTGTCTGTGTTCTTTTGCCCATCTTAATCTTCTATTTCTAGCCACCGCGCTTCTACACCTGCATTGCTTGCTGTTTGGGGTTTTAGGCTGGGTTTCTGTACAGCACTTTGAGATATCAGCTGATGTATGAAGGGCTATATAAATAAATTTGATTTGATTTGATATTTTTATTGGCCAGTCTGAGATATGGCTTTTTCTTTGCAACTCTGCCTAGAAGGCCAGCATCCCGGAGTCGCCTCTTCACTGTTGAAGTTGAGACTGGTGTTTGCGGGTACTATTTAATGAAGCTGCCAGTTGAGGACTTGTGAGGCGTCTGTTTCTCAAACTAGACACTAATGTACTTGTCCTCTTGCTCATTTGTGCACCGGGGCCTCCCACTCCTCTTTCTATTCTGGTTAGAGCCAGTTTGCGCTGTTCTGTGAAGGGAGTAGTACACAGCATTGTACGAGATCTTCAGTTTCTTGGCAATTTCTCGAATGGAAGAGCCTTCATTTTTCAGAACAAGAATAGACTGACGAGTTCTTTGTTTCTGGCCATTTTGAGGCTGTAATCGAACCCACAAATTCTGATGTTCCAGATACTCAACTAGTCTAAAGAAGGCCAGTTGTATTGTTTCTTTAATCAGAACAACAGTTTTCAGCTGTGCTAACATAATTGCAAAAGGGTTTTCTAATGATCAATTAGCCTTTTAAAATGATAACACAACGTGCCATTGGAACACAGGAGTGATGGTTGCTGATAATGTACGCCTATGTAGATATTCCATTTAAAAAATATACCGTTTCCAGCTACAGTGGTCGTTCACAACAAAAACAATGTCTACACTGTATTTCTGATTAAATTTATGTTATTTTAATGGACCAAAAATGTGCTTTTCTTTCAAAAACAAGGACATTTCTAAGTGACCCCAAACTTTTGAAGGTAGTGTATAGATTCTGGGTGTAGTTATCCATTAATTCCAGTGTGCACCTAGCAAGAGGCTGTTGTTAAGCTGTGTTTCTGTACATGTGGTAGAGTGATACAAATAACCATGACATCATTCGGCCAGGTAAGCATAGTCTACTTTGTAATGAACATTTAATTGAGAAGGTTTTTGGGAAAACCTTTCCATTTCCCCGAAGACTTTTCATGAGCATTATTGCTAACGGATACACAGACGCGCACCACACACACAGATGGGGAATTCTCGTACGAATCACTGACGCATTCTATTCATGTCTTATGATAAACTTGGGCAAATTAATTAATTTTCAGAACATTTAGTTGGTTCCTTACTATGTTCAATACATTTTTGAATATGGTTGAATTACGTTTTAATGTCTGGATTCCGTGATTTCGTCTGCATTCTTCAGATTTTATAGTGCCCTACACAAGCACACACACATGCACACACACACACCTTGTAGAAGGAGTCCATGGAGAGCAGGACCACCCAGGGGACATCCAGAGCCTCTATGATCTTCCTGGCTACAGTGGTCTTCCCTGAGGCACTGCCCCCACACAGACCTGCAGGACACACAGGGCACAATGGAAACTCGGTGAGATGAACGAGGTAGACCACTTAAAACTCCTTGGTTCAACTGAAAGTAGCTTTTCAATGTCTACAGTAACTGAACCAGTCTCTTTTATCAGCAGAGCACTATCTGAAACATTTCTGTTCAGTGGTGTAGAAACCACTCCTGTCGTGTTCAAATATCAAATAATGACTTATGATGGGGCATCAATAACCGTTATCAGTTAACACGTTGATGCTTATTCCCAAGAAAGTTTCCTCTTGTAGCAGATGTTATCCCCTCTGCTTTCTAAAACAAAGCACAGGCACCCACAGCATCATAGAACAGCATTCAGGTGCATGACGTTGTGACAGTAATACGCAGTTTCATTCACAAGCAATTTGATCAGGAATAGAGCGCTGTGGATAGCCCTGCAGCTGATCTTAACCCTGTGACGTTCACCATGGCATGTGTGTGTCTTGACTTAGAGGGCTTGGGGAACAGGAGACAGGTCATTTTCTCACATAAAATAGACAAAGAAGCATTATTCTATTAAATAATCCTGAGGGTTCCTACCGATGACGAAGGCCTCTTTGGACTGGGTTCCATGTTCGTTATACCAGGGTGGGCGGCCGGCTGTGTAGATTGTCCGCTTGGATGTCCGCAGCAGGGGCGGTTCTGACTTGCACTGGCTGGTAGTCCGTTTCCTCGGTGACAGCCCAGAGCTGACGGAGGTGAGGAGTCTGTCCAGGGAGCCCTCTCCGCCCCCGCTGAAAAATAATGAGACAGAAGAGAAACATGTCACTTCCTCTTAACTTCAGCAGTATGAAAAAAAACCTGACACACTTTTGGTGTGAACTGTCCCTGTAAAACGCAGAATGTGTGAATATCAGATTTGAAAAGACAGCTCAAAGTTTGAGAATTGTTATCACAATTAGAGGTCGACCGATTAATCGGAATGGCCGATTAATTGGAGCCGATTTCAAGTTTTCATAACAATCGGAAATCTGTAGTTTTGAACGCTGATTTTGCCGATTTATTAAAAAAAATATATATATTATTTTTACAACTTTATTTAACGAGGCAAGTCAGTTAAGAACACATTCTTATTTTCAATGATGGCCTAGGAACGTTGGCTTAACTGCCTTGTTCAGGGGTAGAACAACAGATTTTTACCTTGTCAGCTCAGGGATTCAATCTTGCAACCTTACGGTTAACTAGTCCAACGCTCTAAACACCTGCCTCTCATTGCACTCTACGAGGAGTTACGCGAATGCAGTAAGCCAAGGTAAGTTGCTAGCTAGCGTTAAACTTATCTTATAAAAAACAATCAATCAATCATAATCACTAGTTATAACTAACTACACATGGTTGATGATATTACTAGTTTTATCTAGCGTGTGCTGCGTTGCATAGAATCGATGCGGTGCGCATTTGCGAAAAAGGACTGTCGTTGCTCCAACGTGTACCTAACCATAAACATCAATGCCTTTCTTAAAATCAATACACAAGTATATATTTTTTAACCTGCATATTTAGCTAAAAGAAAGGTTAGCAGGCAATATTAACCATGTGAAATTGTGTCACTTCTCTTGTGTTCATTGCACGCAGATTCAGGGTATATGCAACAGTTTGGGCCGCCTGGCTCATTGCGAACTAATTTGCCAGAATTTTACGGAATTATGACATAACATTGAAGGTTGTGCAATGTAACAGGAATATTTAGACTTATGGATGACATCCGTTAGATAAAATACCGAACATGTAACGGATCTCGTCCTCCTCTTCTGAGGAGGAGTAGCGAGAAGGATCGGAGGACCAATGCGCAGCGTGGTAAGTGTCCATAATGTTTAATCAAAACACAACAGAACACTGGAACAAAACAATAAACGTGAATAAATGAAACAGTCCCGTGTGGCAACAAGCACTGACACGGAAGAAAACAACCACAACTCAAAAGTGAAACCAGGCTACCTAAGTATGATTCTTAATCAGGGACAACGATTGACAGCTGCCTCTGATTGAGAACCATACCAGGCCAAACACAGCAATCCCAAATTGAAGAACATAGATAACCCACCCAACTCACGCCCTGACCATACTAAAACAAAGACATAACAAAGGAACTAAGGTCAGAACGTGACAGAACAGTTCCGTATTTCACTGAAATAATAAACGTTTTGTTTTCGAAATGATCGTTTCCGGATTCGACCATATTAATGACCTAAGGCTCGTATTTCTGTGTGTTATTATGTTATAATTAAGTCTATGATTTGATAAAGCAGTCTGACTGAGCGATGGTAGGCACCAGCTGGCTCGAAAGCATTCATTCAAACAGCACTTTCATGCGTTTTGCCAGCAGCTCTTCACAATGCTTCAAGCATTGAGCTGTCTATGACTTCAAGCCTATCAACTCCCGGGATTAGGCTGGTGTAACCGATGTGAAATGGCTAGCAAGTTAGCGGGGTGCGCACTAATAGCGTTTCAATCGTCACTCGCTCTGAGACTTGGAGTAGTTGTTCCCCTTGCCCTGCAAGGGCCGCGGCTTTTGTGGAGCGATGGGTAACGATGCTTCGAGGGTGGCTGTTGTCGATGTGTTCCTGGTTCGAGCCCAGGTAGGGGCGAGGAGAGGGACGGAAGCTATACTGTTACACTGGCAATACTAAAGTGCCTATAAGAACATCTAATAGTCAAAGGTTAATGAAATACAAATGGTATAGAGAGAAATAGTCCTATAATTCCTATAATAACTACAACCTAAAACTTCTTACCTGGGAATATTGAAGACTCATGTTAAAAGGAACCACCATGTTCTCATGTTCTGAGCAAGGAACTGAAACGTTAGCTTTTTTTACACGCACTTTTATATTCTTCTCCAACACTTTGTTTTTGCATTATTTAAACCAAATTGAACATGTTTCATTATTTACTCGAGGCTAAATTGATTTTATTGATGTATTATATTAAGTTAAAATCAGTGTTCATTCAGTATTGTTGTAACTGTCATTATTACAAATAAATAAATTGGCCGATTAATCGGTATCAGATTTTTTTGGTCCTCCAATAATCGGTATCGTTATTGAAAAATAATCATTGGTCGACCTCTAATCACAATACCAGCATATGTTCTTTTGGACTTCGGACCAAGCAACAAAAATGACTGCATATACAACAAAACGCTGCATAGAACACACTGATATATGTGAGGACCATCAGGAGAGATACAGAAAGGCATTATGGGATATGTTGTTGTTTATGTTGGGACAACATAAAACATTTCACAACAGTCACTTTTGTAAAAATACCTGTCTGATTTGGGCTGTAATAAACGTTACTGACGTGATTCAGTATCACTGACAATGGCAACACCTCCATATCTATACTTCTACATTGATTTACACAGAGAACCAACAGTCAGAAGGAATCAGTCATCAATGATCGCATGTTGCTTTTTACGATGGACCCTTAATCAGTGCTCTGTTTACTCCAAGTACATTGTTTAACCTGAGTATACTGCTTCCTATACAAACCACATAAGTCAATCATGTGATAGAATCAATCCCCATCCCCCTTTCTCCATTTCTTCCCCTCTTCTCAATAACTTTCTCAAGGGTACGCAAGCTCACATCACAGTTACCATGCACATTAACACAGACAGGTTGTTGGTTTCTAAGACAAATGCAAGATCACTGGTTGGTTGTGTAAGTGTGACCTGAGGCTAAGCCTTTGTCCCCTGAGAGTCAGCTTGTCTTCACTGGTGGGGGAGGAAGGGGACTGTTGCGTCTGTTGTTGATCAGGGTTACAGTACATCAACACTTGGATAGTTACAACATAAAACAAATGAAACCCTGCTTATATGACTAGTATAACTCCTTATTTTAGTTACCACTAACTACTGAAATGCCTACCGTTGCTAAATGGACTCATAAACATGGCAAGGATCTTGCAAGATGAGCTCTCTTAGCAGACCCATCTTTGACAGAGAGAGTATAATGCTTCATTCATAACCAAGTGGGAATTTACCACATACGACTGGGAAAAAATCCAATTGAATGCCCCTCCAACTGGTAATTACTAGTGGGACTCCTCTATCATCCAGAGCTCCCACTTTCCCACAAGCTAACCTCTGACGTCACCTACAGTGGTTCGTCCTTTAAAAGTTGTAGCGTACTGCGGCGCTGCTTGCAATGTGCCGCAGAATTCTATGGCACGCTATTTAAGTGTGAACCACTGTTACCATTAATGCTAGTTAGTGCTAGTTTGACCACCAGAGGGTATATTTATCAGTTAACCCACTGTTCCTAGGCCATCACTGAAAATAATAATTTGTTCTTAACTGACTTGCCTAGTTAAAAAAATGACTGGTCAGGAGTGGCATACAGTACTACGGTAAGAGCAAAATAATCCTAATAAATAAAAATAATAAATAAAACCTTAGTGTAACAAGTAAGTAAAACTGAAGTTGTGCACAATTATCAGTTTCTTTTTAGGTTTTTGTCACCCATTGTCAGAGACATAGTAGGACTCAAAAGCATAATCAGTGCTCTAACTGCCCCTTGTGGTGGTCTGGAGCAAAGAAGTGATGACGCAGGGTACCGCATTAAACCACAAATTACCTTTAAGTCCCGCAGCATAATCACGCAACTTTTAGTGGAGCAACCACTGTACTAAGGTAATTAATTATCTTAATACCATCGTTTTCGGCAGTTCAATCAATCAATCAAATTTATTTTATATAGCCCTTCGTACATCAGCTGATATCTCAAAGTGCTGTACAGAAACCCAGCCTAAAACCCCAAACAGCAAGCAATGCAGGTGAAGAAGCACGGTGGCTAGGAAAAACTCCCTAGAAAGGCCAAAACCTAGGAAGAAACCTAGAGAGGAACCAGGCTATGTGGGGTGGCCAGTCCTCTTCTGGCTGTGCCGGGTGGAGATTATAACAAAACATGGTCAAGATGTTCAAATGTTCATAAATGACCAGCATGGTCGAATAATAATAAGGCAGAATAGTTGAAACTGGAGCAGCAACACAGTCAGGTGGACTGGGGACATCAAGGAGTCATCATGTCAGGTATTCCTGGGGCATGGTCCTAGGGCTCAGGTCCTCCGAGAGAGAGAAAGAAAGAGTTATATGCAACAACAAAATATAATTTAATAAATGTATTCATGGTTTTGAACACTATCATTTGTTTACAAGCATGATAGCTGTAGTTTTAGTTTATGGTTTAAGCAACTTGTTCACAATTAGACAATCTGCATTTCTCAACAACTTCAAAGCATGTGAATGCATCCAACTGGTATTTACGACTTCACAACGGGGAAATTCCTACCTCCCACTTGGTTACGAACACAGCATTGGTACTTTGAACCTGCCAGTGTAAATTTGTATGCACATAATGGATATGCAAATCTAACACCAACCCATACCCGATCGCTGGATGTCACAACATTAGAACAACTGTGATTGGTTCACAGATACTTGCAACAGACATTTATACACGTAGACCTACAGAGTGCATTCGTTTTCATTGGATGCATGGGCATGGGATGGCATCAGACCAAGAGCTCAATACAGGGAGGTGGGGAGGGCATTCAAATGCATCTATTACTATTCTACCAAGATCGCAGCCCCAACTCAAACCACACAAAGACTGTCTGACATGGAACAGAATACGCTGAGTGGAAAGTGCTTAGTCCATTCCCTCCAAAATACTACAGCCACCATGACTCGACATGTGAAATGCAACTTTGTTCTTAAAACATGCCCACAATAAGGATAGTCAGTCTCACACTCATTTGATTAAACTCAGTAGGAAAATATGCCTAAACCACTCAGTCTCAGTCTCAGATCTATTTGAAGTCACCACCAGTACAATCCAGGACAACCAAACTAACCTATCACATTCCTAACAAGCCTTTTACAAAGCCATTATGTCTAGAGGCGATTTAGCTGTCTAGCAGGTTAGTCCCCATGCAACCCTGGTGCCTAAACCATTTGTCTAAACACACTTCTAGCTGTCTGCCTTGTAGCTCCACTAAACGTTTCTTTATTTCTCTCTTTCTCTCCTATTCTCTCTCTCTCATTTCAATTCAATTAAATTTAAGGGCTTTATTGGCATGGGAAACATATGTCAACATTGCCAAATCAATTAACATCTCTCTCGCTCATTATATCATCTACTTACTGTATTAAGCGAGAGATCCATACCTCTCCCTTAGAGGTTTGTAAGAACCCGGAACCCATTTCTGTGGTAGGAGAAAGTCCTGGGTAGGTAGGTACGTAGTAGATGTTCCTGCCTGTTCTGGACTTTCACTACCTGTGTGGCTCCACTCCCCTGTGCTACCCCACCCCAAGGCTTTATAACCTAAATAACTTCAAGTGGAACAAGCAAGGGGTCAAAGGTGGCAGGCAGACATCAGGGGGAGGGCAGCAAGGTTTGAAAAGCTCAGTGTTTTCATACCAGACCCATCCCACCCAAGGCAGCTTGGAGAGGGAGTGGGGAGAAGTGCATGGCAGCCTCTGCATATCATTTGTTTTCTGCACGTGCTTTTCCCATTCTTTATGAAAAGCAACACAGAGATCCATCCAGACAAAGAAGGAGAGTTTATCTGGACTTTATACCGTATCTATGGATATTTCGAAAATACAGATGGTACCGTTAAAAATACTGTAAACAGTACCAGTCAAAAGTTTGGACACACCTACTCATTCAAGGGATTTTCTTTATTCATGCTATTTTCTACATTGAAGAATAATAATAAAGGAATCAAAACTATGAAATAATTTGTGGAATTTCTTTCCTTCTAAATTCATTTGAGCCAACCAGTTGTGTTGTGACAAAGTAGGGGTGGTATACTGAAGATACCCCTATTTGGTAAAAGGCACAGTCCATATTATAGCAAGAACAGCTCAAATAAGCAAAGAGAAATGACAGCCCATCATTACTTTAAGACATGGAGGTGAGTCAATACGGAAAATGTCAAGAACTTTGAAAGTTTCTTCAAGTGCAGTCACAAAAACCATCAAGCGCTATGATGAAACTGGCTCAAGTAACAGACACATCTCAACATCTACTGTTCAGATGAGACTGCGTGAATCAGGACTTCATGGTCGAATTGCTGCAAAGAAACCACTACTAAAGGACACCAATAATAAGAAGAGACTTGCTTGGGCCAAGAAATATGAGCAATGAACATTAGACCGGTGGAAATCTGTCCTTTGGTCTAAAGAGTCCAAATTTGAGATTTCTGGTTCCAACTGCTGTGTCTTTGTGAGACGCAGAGTAGGTGAACGGATGATCTCCGCATGTGTGGTTCCCACCGTGAAGCATGGAGGAGGAGCTTTGATGGTGCTTTGCTGGTGACCCTGTTGGGGATTTATTTCTAATTCAAGGCACACTTAACCAGCATGGCTACCACAGCATTCTACAGCGATACGCCATCCCATCTGGTTTGCGCTTAGTGGGACTATCATTTATTTTTCAACAGGACAATGACCTAACACACCTCCAGGCTGTGTAAGGTCTATTTGACCAAGAAGGAGCGTGATGGAGTGCTGCATCAGATGACCTGGCTTCCACAATCACCCGACCTCAAACAAATTGAGATGATTTGGGATGAGTTGGACTGCAGAGTGAAGGAAAAGCAGCCAACAAGTGCTCTGCATATGTGGGAACTCCTTCAAGACTGTTGGAAAAGCATTCCAGCTGAAGCTGGATGAGAGAATGACAAAGGTGTGTAAAACTGTCATCAAGGCTAAGGGTGGCTGCTTTGAAGAATCAAAATTATAAAATACATTTTGGTTTGTTTAACACTTTTTTGGTTACTACATGATTCCATATGTGATATTTCATAGTGTTGATGTCTTCACTATTATTCTACAATGTAGAAAATAGTAAAAATAAAGAAAACCCCTGGAATGAGTAGGTGTGTCCAAACGTTTGACTGGTACTGTATATGTTTGCACCCATCTCAGTAAACTAATTTATTGCGAAGGCCTAGACTGAAAGTCAATTTATGCTTGATCTGAAAATGTGTTAGGAGGCTCCATATGGAGGGTGGGATGCAATTGTGGAGCCTCCAGAGGCATGCAGAGGCCAAATCGAGCTCATCGTCATGCGCCTCCCAAATGTTGTAACAATGCGTAGGGCTCTGTATAGCTCCGCATTGACATGATTGGTTGACGGTAGGTGGGGGCGGTACATCCTGTATAAACACAAACTGACTTCCTTGACAACAGCTCTGCACTGCTCCGTGAAGCGCAAGATTTCACCAGCGACGACACACTGAGCGTAAATATATATATTGATTGCAATTGTTCCCGAATGAGTGAGCGTTCATGTGTAAAGGATTAGCATTTCAATTGTTATAATTATCACTTTGTAGTGACTTCTTAGTCGACCCCCACTTCCCCTTTTGTCTAACAAGCCGCCATGCCGGTTTAGCCCACTAGGGCACATTCTCCTATCATTACATTTACCTTGTTTGTTTGTTTATGCATTTCCATTGAATTACTTAGTTAGTAATAAATAAATGATTTAAGACAATTTATGTATGGATGACTCATAGTGAAGACTGGTTCGTGCAGATAACCAACAATTTATGATGTTTGGAATGAGACAAACGTGAGGTAAAGTAAATAATTCATTAATTCGAAGACTAATTGATCAGATAAAATATCTGAAAGTTATTTTAGGAAATGATAACTTTGTAATCTGAATATTTTTCCTTGGTGCCCCGACTTCCTAGTTAATTACAGTTACATTATTAAATCAGTTGATCACGTAATAATAATTACAGGGAATCTTTGATAAAAACTATCAGTCTTCAGTTAATGATAGTAAAGACACGACAGTACAGAAAAGGTATGACAAATGAAATACTGGATACCGCCCAACCCTAATCTGGGTTATCAATTAAAGCCAAGCCAGGGTGCCATAAAACATGCCTCACTCCATAGTTACACAGATACACACATTCTTACACATAAATGTGTCAATTACGATCTCACACTACAATGCGCACAAAAATGCAAACATGAAAGTCTATATAAAAGAGAGCAGCAAACAAGAGAAAACTATCTAGTCCAGTTGGAGGAGCTATCCAGGCCCCCCTGGCGCTGATAATAACAGTAAACAATATGGTGGGTCGTGACCGCTCTTTCCTGTGGATTTCTGAATATAACGCGACAAACAAACGGAGGTATTTTGGGTATAAAAATAATCTTTATGGAACAAAAGGAACATGTGTTGTGTAACTGGGAGTCTTGTGAGTGAAAACATCTGAAGATCATCAAAGGTAAACGATTAATTTGATTGCTTTTCTGATTTTCGTGACCTAGATACTTAATGCTTAGTGTACATAATGTTATGTTATGCTATCGATGAACTTACACAAACACTTGGATTGCTTTCGCTGTAAAGCATAATTTCGGAATCTGAGACGACAGGTGGATTAACAAAAGGTTAAGCTGTGTTTTGCAATATTGCACTTGTGATTTCATGAATGTGAATATTTTTTAGTAATATTATTTGACTGTGGCGCTATGCTATTCAGCGGTTGCTGACGAAAATGATCCCGCTAACGGGATGGGTAGCGTCAAGAAGTTAACGAGTCTGAAGAGCCCGATGTGAATGATATACTGCTTACCGGGAACAGGCCCAGATCCCCATCATTTGTGTGAAGAGAAGGCAGAGAAAAAAGGGGCCAGAGGGCGGGCAGCCTTCTGAGAATTCGTAAGCGATCGAATAAACCCCCACTTCCTTCCATTCTGCTAGCAAACATGCAATCTTTGGAAAATAAAATGCTTCACGGAGTCATGGCTGAACGACGACATTATCAACATACAGCTGGCAGGTTATACGCTGTACCGGCAGGATAGAACAGAGGCATCTGGTAAGACAAGGGGCAGCAGACTACGTATTTTTTGTAAATAACTGCCGGTGCACAATATCTAAGGAAGTCTCAAGGTTTTGCTCACCTGTGGTAGAGTATCTCATGATAAGGTGTAGACCACACTATCTACCTAGAGAGCTTTCATCTGTATTTTTCATAGTTGTCTACATACCACCACAGACTGACGCTGGTACTAGGATAGCACTGAATTAGCCGTGTTCTGGCATAAGCAAACAGGAAAAGGCTCACCCAGAGGCGGCGCTCCTAGAAGCTGGGGACTTTAATGCAGGGAAACTTAAATCCGTCTTACCAAATTTCTATCAGCATGTTAAATGTGCAACCAGAGGGAAAAAACTCTGGACCACCTTTACTCCACACACAGAGCTGCATACAAAGCTCTCCCTCACCCTCCATTTGGCAAATCTGACCATAATTCTATCCTCTTGATTCTTGCTTACAAGAAAGAATTAAAGCAGGAAGCACCCGTGACTCGAACAATAAAAAAGTGGTCAGATGAAGCAGACGCTAAACTACAGGACTGTTTTGTAGCACAAACTGGAATATGTTCAGGGATTCCTCCGATGGCATTGAGGAGTACACCACATCAGTCATTGGCTTCATCAATAAGTGCATAGATGATGTCGTCACCACAGTGACCGTGTGTACATACCCCAACCAGAAGCCATGGATTACATGCAACGTCTGCACTGAGCTAAAGGCTATAGCTGCCGCTTTCAAGGAGGGAGACTGTAACCCGGAAGCTTATAAAAAATAAAAAATCCCGCTATGCCCTCCGACCAACCATCAAACAGGCAAAGATTCAATACAGGACAAAGATAGAATCGTACTACATCGGCTGTCCAGTGACACGAGCCTACCAGACGAGCTAAACTACTTCTATGCTCCCTTCGAGGCAAATGACACTGAAACTTGCATGAGAGCACCAGCTGTTCTGGAAGACTGTGTGATCACGCTCTCTGCAGCCGATGTGAGTAAGACCTTTAAACAGGTCAATATTCATAAGGCCGCAGGGCTAGACGGATTACCAGGACAAGTACTGCGAGCATGCGCTGACCAACTGGTAAGTGTCTTCACTGACATTTTCAACCTCTGCCTGTCCGAGTCTGTAATACCAACATGTTTAAAGCAGACCACTATAGTACCTGTGCCCAAGAACACTAAAGTAACCTGCCTAAATTACTACCGACCCGTAGCACTCCTGTTGGTAGCCATGAAGTGCTTTGAAAGGCTGGTCATGGCTCACATCAACACCATTATCCCAGAAACCCCAGACCCCTCCCCTTGCAATCCGCCCTAACAGATCCACAGATGATGCAATCTCCATTGCACTCTACACAGTCCTTTCCCACCTGGACAAAATGAACAACTACGTGAGAATGCTATTAATTGACTACAGCTCAGCGTTCAACACCATAGTGCCCTCAAAGCTCATCAATAAGCTAAGGACCCTGTGACTAAACACCTCCCTCTGCAACTGGATCCTGGACTTCCTGACGGGCCGCCCCCAGTTGGTAAGGGTAGGTATCAACACATCCGCCACACTGATCCTCAACACAGGGGCCCCTCAGGGGTGCGTGCTCAGTTCCCTCCTGTACTGCCTGCACTCATGTCTGCACGGCCAGGCACGACTCCAACACCATCATTAAGTTTGCCGATGACACAACAGTGGTAGGCCTGATCACCGACAACGACGAGACAGCCTATAGGAAGGAGATCAGAGACCCTGGCCTTGTGGTGCCAGAACAACAACCTCTCCCTCAACGTGATCAAGACAAAGGAGATGATTGTGGACTACATTAAAAAGAGGACCGAGCATGCCCCCATTCTCATCGACGGGGCTGCAGTGGAGCAGGTTGAGAGCTTCAAGTTGGTCCAAGCACACCAAGACAGTCATGAAGAGGGCATGACAAAACCTATTCCCCCTCAGGAGACTGAAAAGATTTGGCATGGGTCCTCAGATCCTCAAAAGGTTCTACAACTGCACCATCCTGACTGGTTGCATCACTGCCTGGTATGGCAACTGCTCGGCCTACGACCGCAAGGCACTACAGACAGTGGTGCAAACGACCAAGTACATCACTGGGGCCAAGCTTCCTGCCATCCAGGACCTCTATACCAGGCGGTGCCAGAGGAAGGCCCTAAAAATTGTCAAAGACTCCAGCCACCCTAGTCATAGTAGACTGTTCTCTCTCCTACCGCACGGCAAGCAGTATTGGAGCTCCAAGTCTAGGTCCAATAGGCTTCTAAACAGCTTCTACCCCCAAGCCATAAGACTACTGAACATCTTATCAAATGGCTACCCAGACTATTTGCATTTCCACCCCTCACCCCCCTCTTTTACACCGCTGCTACTCTCTGTTGTTATCATCTATGCATAGTCACTTTAATAACTACCTACATGTACATATTCCCTCAATAAGCCGGTGCCCCAGCACATTGACTCTGTACTGGTACCCCCCTGTATATAGTCTTGATATTGTTATTATACTGCCACTCTTTAATTACTAGTTATTTTATTTCTTATTATTTTTTTTAAACTGCATTGTTAGTATGGGCTCATAAGTAAGCATTTCACTATAAGGTTGTTTAACTATAATACCTGTTCGGCACATGTGACTAATACGATTTGATTTGATAACCTGACATTACCCAAACTACCCACAGGAGGACGAATAATTCAATATTTAATTAATCAAATTAGTATTGTATGTGAAAAAATAACAATGTTAAAATATATCACATTGCACATTTAGTGATGACAGAATGTATTTTAAACTTCACACAATGTAAAACTTTGTGAAAAAATATATATAGATAAAAATACATAGATAGGAGTGGGAAAAGAGATGCTTGTGCATTGATAAGTACACCAAAGATGGCATTAACGATAAGTAATAAAATAAAGATGGCATTAAAGATAAGTAATAAAATAAAGATGGCATTAACAATAAGTAATAAAATAAAGATTTCATTAACGATAAGTAATAAAATAAAGATGGCATTAAAGATAAGTAATAAAATAAAGATGGCATTAAAGATAAGTAATAAAATAAAGATGGCATTAACAATAAGTAATAAAATAAAGATGGCATTAAAGATAAGTAATAAAATAAAGATGACATTAACAATAAGAAATAAAATAAAGATGGCATTAACGATAAGTAATAAAATAAAGATGACATTAACAATAAGAAATAAAATAAAGATGGCATTAAAGATAAGAAATAAAATAAAGATGGCATTAAAGATAAGTAATAAAATAAAGATGACATTAACAATAAGAAATAAAATAAAGATGGCATTAACAATAAGAAATAAAATAAAGATGGCATTAAAGATAATAAATAAAATAAAGATGGCATTAACGATAAGTAATAAAATAAAGATGACATTAACAATAAGAAATAAAATAAAGATGGCATTAAAGATAAGAAATAAAATAAAGATGGCATTAAAGATAAGTAATAAAATAAAGATGACATTAACAATAAGAAATAAAATAAAGATGGCATTAACAATAAGAAATAAAATAAAGATGGCATTAACAATAAGAAATAAAATAAAGATGGCATTAAAGATAATAAATAAAATAAAGATGGCATTAAAGATAAGTAATAAAATAAAGATGACATTAACAATAAGAAATAAAATAAAGATGGCATTAACAATAAGTAATAAAATAAAGATGGCATTAAAGATAAGTAATAAAATAAAGATGGCATTAAAGATAAGTAATAAAATAAAGATGGCATTAACGATAAGTAATAAAATAAAGATGGCATTAACGATAAGAAATAAAATAAAGATGGCATTAAAGATAAGTAATAAAATAAAGATGGCATTAACGATAAGAAATAAAATAAAGATGGCATTAAAGATAATAAATAAAATAAAGATGGCATTAAAGATAAGTAATAAAATAAAGATGGCATTAACGATAAGTAATAAGACGGCCCTTCTAAAAGCCTCTTTCACACCATAGCCTGCTGAATTTGCAAGATTTTCATTTTGATTTCGGTACAAATGAAAATGTGGCACTGACTCGACCATGGATTTATGTTTCAGCATTGTCTTAATGAAGAGTTCGGTGTAAACTAGCTATGTTCGACATGCACGCACAGTTACAAGCCTGCTAGAGTTAGCAGCAGGTGGATGAGCAATATCCACCTTCGTAGTACTAATGAAGCTTGAGTACTGGTAAACCTTTTAACTGAAGCTAGTTAGCTTTAGAAAACCCTGAGTAGATCTAGCTTGCTTCATAAGATACCCCTCAGGTAAGCTATTACATAAGCTAAATAGCTAACCCATCACCACACAACAAAAACTTGTATTCTACTAAAGCCCACTAGCTATAGAAGAGATTGGTTGGTCATGTCCTGCCAGCCAGTGTCTTTAAAAGAGAAAGACAGATAAGGATAACTCACTAGTCACTGCTATAGAGGAGTGGAGGGAATGAAAACACACAGGCATGTACAGGACTCCCTGAAAAACAGTGTCAAGTGTTACTGAATGGACTATCCTGGCTAAATAAATACAATGAAATTAAATGAATGACGCAGCTCACATGGAGCTCAGTCTTAAACACAGAGATAGAGGGGTAAACTATATAGACACAGAGAAAGAAGACAAATGACAGTAGAATAAAAATAAATATATAAATAAATGCAAGGAGGCACTTACCTGCAGCCTGTTACAGTCCAGCAGCCTGATATCCGAGCTCCTGTATTCAAAGTATTCATGATGAAACGAGATGATAGGCGAACAAGGGTTTGTCTATGAGATGTTAACTAGTGTTTCAGTTCTTGTTATTGTCAGTGAGGTTGACATCAGCTACTGATACACAAGTGCACAGGAGGCACTTAGTCCTACTGCCCCTCTGGCTAGGCAAGTCCACAACAGAGAGAACAGGAGAGCGAAAAAGAAAGGAAAGAGAGAAAGATGGAGACAGTTGGGGGAGAAACGAAACTATGCTTCAAACATCTGTTTTGCTTTCTATTCACTCCGAGCGGCAGAGAGAGGACATTGTAGATAAAGAGCGCAATAGGAAAGAATCTGCAGCATAGCCTGCTTTCCCTCTCCTTCTCTCTCTATCACTCCCCCTCCCCTCCCCTGTGCTCCGCAACCAGCCATGCAGCCAACAAACGTAAGAGGATAACCTGTCCTCCAGATTATGTTCATTAGGTTGTATTAATAGCAGCAGGTTAGAGAGAGTCCTCCCCTCTGCAGTTGTATTCACACCAACACACACACACACGCCACTCGCCTCGCCAGGCCCGCCAACCAACTAGTAATCTGTTTCTGACAGTCATTGTCACAACACTTCACTAGAAGAGACAGAGGGGGAGAGAGAGAGAGAGAGAGAGAGAGAGAGAGAGAGAAAGAGCCTCTAAATGCCCCCTCAATGTTTGAGTTGTACTTCAAGTCAACAACAAACAAACGGAGGAGTGTTTGCTTTCTCAGAGAGAGAAAGCAAGAGAAAAAAGGAGGGAAAGACAGAGGAGGGGCAATAATATTCCCTAGTGGGCAGTCACTGTGTCTCTACGTGCCTGACACCCGAGTCTAGGGACAGCAGCATGACAGCGTGCACACACATGCGCACACCCCCTGATGGCTTTTTCATGTTCCGTATAGATAGAACAGAGGCTTCCAGTGTCTCCTGACCCCTCCTGTCTCGGACTCCAGTATTTATGCTGCAGTAGTTTATGTGTCGGGGGGCTAGGGTCAGTTTGTTATATCTGGAGTACTTCTCCTGTCCTATTCGGTGTCCTGTGTGAATCTAAGTGTGCGTTCTCTAATTCTCTCCTTCTCTCTTTCTCTCTCTCGGAGGACCTGAGCCCTAGGACCATGCCCCAGGACTACCTGACATGATGACTCCTTGCTGTCCCCAGTCCACCTGGCCGTGCTGCTGCTCCAGTTTCAACTGTTCTGCCTCATTATTATTCGACCATGCTGGTCATTTATGAACATTTGAACATCTTGGTCATGTTCTGTTATAATCTCCAACCGGCACAGCCAGAAGAGGACTGGCCATCCCACATATGCTCTCTCTAATTCTCTCTTTCTTTCTCTCTCTCGGAGGACCTGAGCCCTAGGACCATGCCCCAGGAATACCTGACATGATGACTCCTTGCTGTCCCCAGTCCACCTGACTGTGCTGCTGCTTCAGTTTCAACTGTTCTGCCTTATTATTATTCGACCATGCTGGTCATTTATGAACATTTGAACATCTTGGCCATGTTCTGTTATAATCTCCACCCGGCACAGCCAGAAGAGGACTGGCCATCCCACATATGCTCTCTCTAATTCTCTCTTTCTTTCTCTCTCTCGGAAGACCTGAGCCCTAGGACCATGCCCCAGGAATACCTGACATGATGACTCCTTGCTGTCCCCAGTCTACCTGACTGTGCTGCTGCTCCAGTTTCAACTGTTCTGCCTTATTATTATTCGACCATGCTGGTCATTTATGAACATTTGAACATCTTGACCATGTTCTGTTATAATCTCCACCCGGCACAGCCAGAAGAGGACTGGCCACCCCACATAGCCTGGTTCCTCTCTAGGTTTCTTCCTAGGTTTTGGCCTTTCTAGGGAGTTTTTCCTAGCCACCGTGCTTCTACACCTGCATTGCTTGCTGTTTGGGGTTTTAGGCTGGGTTTCTGTACAGCACTTTGAGATATCAGCTGATGTACGAAGGGCTATATAAATAAAATTGATTTGATTTGATTTGATTCTGGTAAGAGAAGGGGAGGGGTTTCTTCAGCAAAAATTCCTGGTATACCGAAGTTGAAAATATCTTGTGCTCCTGTTCACCCGACTTGCTAAAATGCTGACCCCACTATACACAGAGGAAATTATTGTGTGTTAATATTACAACTGGGTACGTATTGCACAAGCATAACACCAAGGCGGCAGTCAGCAAACTGTACAAGATCATTAGCCAGCAAGAATCCTCTCACCCGGAAGCAGTCTTTATTGTCGTGGGTTAAAACACATTATATATATCACCAAGATGTATGCTGCCCCACAAGAGGAAACGATGTGCTGGGCCATGTATAAACAAACATCCACGATGCGTACAAAGCCTTCCCCCGCCCACACTTCAGCCAATCAGATCATGTCTCTGTTCCTACTCCCCAACTACAAGCAGCAACTCAAAAGGGAGCCACCGACACAGAGAATAGTGAGGCACTGGACAGAGGAGGCAGACTCATTGCTGCAAGACTTTTTTGAGAATACTGATTGGAATATGTTCAAAGATTCATCCATCCAGGACTCATCCATCAACATTGAGGAATATACATCATCAGTCACAGGCGTCATTAGAAAATGTGTTGATGTTGTACCCACAATAACAATCCGGACATACCCCAACCAAAAACCCTGGATGAACGGAGATTTCCGTACAATCCTGTGAGCCCGTACTGCAGCATTCATCCTGACTCTTTGGCGTGCAACAGCGGGTGGGGAAGACGGCCTAGTACATCACTGGGACCGTGGCCCTCCAGCGGGTGGGGAAGACGGCCCAGTACATCACTGGGACCATGCTCCCACCAATCTAAGACATATATTCGAAACAGTGCCAGCATGAGGCTCGGATTAATTCCTTCAATTTTCCACTCTTCACCTCGGCATGAACAGGAACGATTCACGCTACAAAAACAACTGGCAAACGAGACTGTCTTACGTTAAACCAACTAAACTGTCCCATAGCGGTAGAGCGTACTCACCCCCTGGACATTGTGTGCTGAAGCTTGTACTTATTCTCATATGTTTCCTAATCAGCAACAATTACTGTAGTTATTCTTCAATTTGCTAGCGCAATGAGTAAATGACTGAGAAAGCGACCAAGTCCATATTATGGCAAGAAAAGCTCAAACAAGCAAAGAGAAACGACAATCTATCATTACTTTAAGACATGAAGGTCAGTCAATGCTAGGGCTAGGCGGTATACCGTATTTTACTATATACCGGTATTGATGCACGGACCGGTTTGGGTTTTTACTTCACCTTTATTAACGGTAATTGAATGTTTGGTTTGTTAAATGTGATACACCATGTGTAATGTCCATTTTTACAGTTTACTCTGCTAATTGAGTTATCCCCCTACGCTCTCTCTCTCTCCATGATGCTTTCCACACAGACCTAGTCCCGCTCAAGGAGCGCATTTGTTGTTGCTTAACCACGAGACACTTTCGTTCAGTCTGCATGGTCAATGCAGCACATGCAACAATGTTGATGACAACAATGTTGTTTCCAATTTGAATTAGTTTGTGTTTCTTACATCTGCAAACAGTTAGTTTGTATTTTCTTAGCAAGTTAAGCTAAATCGTGTTAGCCACTAATGCTAATCGCTAGAAAGCTAACTAGCTAATAAAAGCTCTGAGTCAGAGCAAATTCTATTTCCATGATTCCAAAAGTTCACCCAAGTGTTTTGATCTAAATCACAAATGCAACATTTTGTTAAAAATCAGGCCTAGTATTTTTGCCCATATCGTGGCAGTGTGGAAATGATCTCAAATGAGTGCAGGAAATGCAGAAATTGATGGAAATGCAGGAAATTATTTTCGGTTGAAGTTCAATTGAACAGTATAAACCAATCAGAATGGAGAAAGGGTTAGGGTTGCCATCCTAGGGTCACGCACTACTCATAAAGCAAATTTAGAACTATGATTTATCAAAAACATAAAATAACGGAAAAAAAAATCTGAAAAATACCATGATATGATATTTTGGCCATATTGCCCAGCCCTAGTCAATGCAGAACATTTCAAGAACTTGAACGTTTCTTCAAGTGCAGTCGCAAAAACTATAAAGTTCTATAATGGAAACTGGCTCTCATGAGGACCACCACAGGAGGATAAGTTCATTACAGTTAACTGCACCTCAGATTGCAGCCCAAATAAATGCTTCAGAGTTCAAGTAACAGACACATCACAACATCAACTGTTCAGAGGAGACTACGTGAATCAGGACTTCATGGTTGAATTGCTGCAAAGAAACCACTACTAAAGGACACCTATAATAAGAAGATACTTGATTGGGCCAAGAAACACAAGCAATGGACATTAGACTGGTGGAAATCTGTCCTTTGGTCTGATGAGTCCAAATTTGAGATTTTTGGTTCCAACCACTGTGTCTTTGTGAGACGCAGAGTAGGTGAATGGATGATCTCTGCATGTGATGGTGCTTTGCTGGTGACACTGTCTGTGATTTATTTAAAATTCAAGGCACACTTAACCAGCATGGCTACCACAGCATTCTGCAGAGATATGCCATCCCATCTGGTTTGCGTTTAGTGGGACTATAATATGTTTTCAACAGGACAATACCCAACACACCTCCAGGCTGTGTAAGGGCTATTTGATGTATTAAATACTTACTATATATCATGCAATAAAATGCAAATTAATTTCTTACAAATCATACAATGTGATTTTCTGGATTTTTGTTTTAGATTCCGTCTCTCACGGTTGAAGTGTACCTATGATAAAAATTACAGACCTCTACATGCTTTGTAAGTAGGAAAACCTGCGAAATCGGCAGTGTATCAAATACTTGTTCTCCCCACTGTATGTGTTATTTCATAGTTTTGATGTCTTCACTATTATTCTACAATGTCGAAAGTAGTACAAATAAAGAAAAACCTTGAATGAGTAGGCGTGTCCAAACTGTTGATAGAACTGTATGTGTGTAGTTTGTCTCGGCTTGGAACAGGCTTAGGCGGCCCTTGTTCAAACCAGTGCGTGTGCGCATTGCCACCTACTGTGTGCAAACTCCCTAGAAAGACATGTAGTATTCTTGAGAAAGCTTGGCGTTACCAATGGCAATTTTCCTTTCCCGGATGCCGGTACCTCGTCTTGGACTGAGGAGGAGTTGGAGAGAGACTTGGGGCTGTGGTCGGAGCATAGCATCCCAACAGCGAGATTGTGAGACCACTGGTTACATACAGGGCCCAGGTTCAGATGATGACTTAGTGTCTCTGGACGGCTCCGGGGGTTTCTCGGGTGACAAAGAGGACTTCTTTCCATGACAGCCACCTCCTCATGCTACGGGAGTAGCGGGGGAAAACCTGGTATCCAACACATTGTTCATAGAACAGGGCCGCAGGGCTGCTATTCGTTTTGAGGTGAAGTGGCCATATTCACCCCCACGGCAGAAGTCATCAAGGTTCGGTGGATGGCAAGCTAGCTGGCTACTTTGCCCCGTAGGCTAACAAGGCCGTGGCTAATGTGAATCCTACCTTCTGGAAGGCCGATATGCCTGGAAGCCCAGCTAAGTGGGCTTCCCCAGGGGTCGGCCTGCATCGCCGGTCTGCCTGGCACAAGCGCCACCCAACTTCCAGGGGATGGTCCTGAGACTGCCGCCGTGCACCTATCTCAGGGATGGGGAATGGCACGAGTTTGGGTCCTCTCTTGCCAAAAGCCCCAAACACCCATGGTGACAACAGTACCTTCAAGTGGCATGTCTAATTTGGGTACTTCACAAACATTGTTTCAACCACATTGTTTTCAGGTTTCAAGTGTGTTGTGTATTCCATGTTTGAGTTCGATTAAACATGTCCCTCCCCCACATTCAGACACAAAGTTGTCAAGAGTGGTGGAGATAAAATAAAAATTACCTATTTCTTCAAATCCACGAGGGGGCGTCATTGCCCCCTCAGATGGCGCTATACTGGAGACTCGCTGCCTGTTCCAACCAATGGCACGCATACGGAAAGGGACGGGGTTTACTCCCCATTCCAGACCCAATATCTTCAAGACATCAGACTACTGAATACTTAAACTGGACTGACCACCTGCTCTGATTCTCCGCACCTTAACACACATGCACACACCCACACAGACTTAGCCACCCACCCACCCACACACACGCCCACACAGACATACACACACACACCCACACACCCACACAGACATACACACACACACCCACACAGACATACACACACACACCCACAGACATACACACACCCACACAGACATACACACACCAACACAGACACACACACATATACAGTACATTCATGAATAGAAACATGTTTATTCTATTCTACTGAGCCATTTACTTTATGTTCCTGTTATTATTTTATTATTTCTTATTGTTGTTGCATTGTCGAAAAGGAACCTGCAAATAAGCCTTTCATTGGACAGTATATACCACGTGTATCCTGTACAACTTGAAACGTGAAACACACACACTGCATTCAGAGGCAAGTGGGGAATAAATAGCATGATGAAACGCTGTACTCTGTCTGTCAGCTGCAAGTAAGGAGTGGCCCTCAACACAAACACATGCACGCTGCCCAGTCTTAATGTAGGCAAACACTTCGCTCACACAAACCTCATGATTCCTGTTTGTTTTCTATGAAACACAAGCAAACATGGAAATGCCACAGCCAGTCCCCCATGTAAATGACTGTGTTCACAGAATCGCAATACGGAAATTGCACCTAACAACAGACCTAAGATTAGATTATCCTACCACAATTCTAACCTTAACCATTAGGGGGAATGGATACATACATGACCCTGTATCAGTGTTTATGGAAACGTCTAGGTACTCTGTCAAGGACAGCTGTAGTCAGAGAAGCAGGTGTGTCCCACTACAGTACACACTACTCACTGTTAAAGTAGCAGAGTCAAAACAAAGTCGCTATACTGGTTACTATAACGATATGTAGCATTGCTCTCTATGGTAACAGAGATCACCACAGGGGATATAATCCCAGGTGAAGCTTCTGCAATACCGCGGTTGTGTTGAGTAAATTGCCGTTGGCCTAATACCCTGATGCTATTGAGTAAATAGGGTTGATACCCTGGTGCTATTGAGTAAATAGGGTTGATACCCTGATGCTATTGAGTAAATAGTGTTGATACCCTGGTGCTATTGAGTATATAGGGTTGACACCCTGATGCTATTGAGGAAATAGGGTTGATACCCTGATGCTATTGAGTAAATAGAGTTGATACCCTGGTGCTATTGAGTAAATAGGGTTGATACCCTGATGCTATTGAGTAAATAGGGTTGATACCCTGGTGCTATTGAGTAAATAAGGTTGATACCCTGGTGCTATTGAGTAAATAGGGTTGATACCCTGGTGCTATTGAGTAAATAGGGTTGATGCCCTGGTGCTATTGAGTAAATAGGGTTGATACCCTGATGCTATTGAGTAAATAGGGATGATAACCTGGTGATATTGAGTAAATAGGGTTGATACCCTGATGCTATTGAGTACAGTGCCTTGCGAAAGTATTCGGCCCCCTTGAACTTTGCGACCTTTTGCCACATTTCAGGCTTCAAACATAAAGATATAAAACTATTTTTTTGTGAAGAATCAACAACAAGTGGGACACAATCATGAAGTGGAACGACATTTATTGGATATTTCAAACTTTTTTAACAAATCAAAAACTGAAAAATTGGGCGTGCAAAATTATTCAGCCCCCTTAAGTTAATACTTTGTAGCGCCACCTTTTGCTGTGATTACAGCTGTAAGTCGCTTGGGGTATGTCTCTATCAGTTTTGCACATCAAAAGACTGAATTTTTTTTCCATTCCTCCTTGCAAAACAGCTCGAGCTCAGTGAGGTTGGATGGAGAGCATTTGTGAACAGCAGTTTTCAGTTCTTTCCACAGATTCTCGATTGGATTCAGGTCTGGACTTTGACTTGGCCATTCTAACACCTGGATATGTTTATTTTTGAACCATTCCATTGTAGATTTTGCTTTATGTTTTAGATCATTGTCTTGTTGGAAGACAAATCTCCGTCCCAGTCTCAGGTCTTTTGCAGACTCCATCAGGTTTTCTTCCAGAATGGTCCTGTATTTGGCTCCATCCATCTTCCCATCAATTTTAACCATCTTCCCTGTCCCTGCTGAAGAAAAGCAGGCCCAAACCATGATGCTGCCACCACCATGTTTGACAGTGGGGATGGTGTGTTCAGCTGTGTTGCTTTTATGCCAAACATAACGTTTTGCATTGTTGCCAAAAAGTTAAATTTTGGTTTCATCTGACCAGAGCACCTTCTTCCACATGTTTGGTGTGTCTCCCAGGTGGCTTGTGGCAAACTTTAAACGACACTTTTTATGGATATCTTTAAGAAATGGCTTTCTTCTTGCCACTCTTCCATAAAGGCCAGATTTGTGCAATATACGACTGATTGTTGTCCTATGGACAGAGTCTCCCACCTCAGCTGTAGATCTCTGCAGTTCATCCAGAGTGATCATGGGCCTCTTGGCTGCATCTCGATCAGTCTTCTCCTTGTATGAGCTGAAAGTTTAGAGGGACGGCCAGGTCTTGGTAGATTTGCAGTGGTCTGATACTCCTTCCATTTCAATATTATCGCTTGCACAGTGCTCCTTGGGATGTTTAAAGCTTGGGAAGCTTCCAAATCCGGCTTTACACTTCTTCACAACAGTATCTCGGACCTGCCTGGTGTGTTCCTTGATCTTCATGATGCTCTCTGCGCTTTTGACGGACCTCTGAGACTATCACAGTGCAGGTGCATTTATACGGAGACTTGATTACACACAGGTGGATTGTATTTATCATCATTAGTCATTTAGGTCAACATTGGATCATTCAGAGATCCTCACTGAACTTCTGGAGAGAGTTTGCTGCACTGAAAGTAAAGGGTCTGAATAATTTTGCACGCCCAATTTTTCAGTTTTTGATTTGTTAAAAAAGTTTTAAATATCCAATAAATGTCGTTCCACTTCATGATTGTGTCCCACTTGTTGTTGATTCTTCACAAAAAAATACAGTTTTTATATCTTTATGTTTGAAGCCTGAAATGTGGCAAAAGGTCCGAATACTTTCGCAAGGCACTGTATATATATATATATATATATATATATATATATATATACATACCTCAGCAGCACAATATTGTGTAGAGCTTTGGCAAAGTGGGTGATGTTATATTATATCCTTCCTGTTTGGTCCTGTCCGGGGGTCTCATCGGATGGGGCCACAGTGTCTTCTGACCCCTCCTGTCTCAGCCTCCAGTATTTATGCTGCAGTAGTTTATGTGTCGGGGGGCTAGGGTCAGTTTGTTATATCTGGAGTACTTCTGTCTTATCCGGTGTCCTGTGTAAATTAAAGTATGCTCTCTCTAATTCTCTCTTTCTCTCGGAGGAGGACCTGAGCCCTAGGACCATGCGTCAGGACTACCTGGCATGATGACTCCTTGCTGTCCCCAGTCCACCTGGCCTTGCTGCTGTTCCAGTTTCAACTGTTCTGCCTGCGGCTATGGAACCCTAAACTGTTCATATTTACTCTTAAGGTGCTGTCCTGTTGCATCCTCTACAACTACTGTGATTATTATTATTTGACCCTGCTGGTCATCTATGAACGTTTGAAAATCTCGGCCATGTTCTGTTATAATCTCCACCCGGCACAGCCAGAAGAGGACTCGTCCGCCATAGCCTGGTTCCTCTCTAGGTTTCTTCCTAGGTTTTGGCCTTTCTAGGGACTTTCCTAGCCACCATGCTTCTACACCTGCATTGCTTCCTATTTGGGGTTTTAGGCTGGGTTTCTGTACAGCACTTTGAGATATTAGCTGATGTACGAGGGGCTATATAAAGAAATTTGATAGAGGACTGAGGGTCTTCCAAATATTGAAAGTGTGTAAATAGTTACCCATGTTATTTTGTAAATGTATATATTTTTCTCCCATTTTTTTTTTGGGGGGGGGGGGGGTGTTAGAATACCATTTTGGTATTTTGTATGTAGTTGTTTGTTTCAAAATGTATACCTTCACCAATTTGGCCACTTGGTTACATTTGGGCTACTTGTGTGGGACACCTGGGTGACTTCATGATAACTGTCATGTAGCACACTCATTTTGGAAGTTATCATTCTGAAACTTTGCACAAGTACTGTTGCCCTCTTATATTTGTCACTGAAATTGTCCCCATCATCCTATCTGAATGTTTGTATGGTCCTGTTCATTTTAAAGATGATGATACAACAATAAAAATATATATATGGTTTTTTTCATTGTATTAACTAAACCAGATCTATTGTGTTATATTCTCCTACATTCAATTCACATTTACACAAACTTCAGAGTGTTTTCTTTCAAATGATACCAAGCATATGCATATCCTTGCTTCTGGGCCAGAGCTACAGGCAGTTAGATTATGCGGTATTGTGTGTAGATTGATGATACAATTATTTTTGAAAACATTTTAGAATAAGGCTGTAGCGTAACAAACTGTGGAAAAAGTCAAGGGGTCTGAATACTCTCAGAATGCACTGTACATGTAATGTAAATACTGTATAATTTCATTCCTATGGAGAACTACTTTTCTGAGGAGTGCCAATATGGCCGACCAGTGGTTTCAAAGCCTCGCCATGGCCAAAACAAAGTATCAGCAATCCAGGGTTTATATACATCATTGGTATGAACTAGGCTAATGTAAGAACACCCTCGTGTGGTTTACAACAGGTAAAACGTCAATGATAGGGGCGTGGACTCAAATCTTCAGTGAGTAATAGCATTTCGCTACACTCGCATTAACATCTGCTAACCATGTGTATGTGACCAATAACATTTGATTTGATTTCTCTGACATTCTGTTTTTCAGAGAACATTCACTAGAGTCAAGGAAGCAATTTTGCACTGTTGAACATTATAACACAATACTGTGTTGGGCATTTCACAAATGTGATTTTTGTCAGTCAGGATATTGGACCTGTGTAACAGATAAGCATATCACTGCTGCAGATATTGGAGCGTAAATATTGATGCCATTTAAATATGTTAATAGATCTTCACGAACATTCCATTCTCTTCAGAAGCTGATATGTTGTCTCTGGTTGCAGTGACCACAAAATATCAAACATCTCATTATTACGTTTAACCTCCTCATTTAGGGTGTTACAATATCTACACATTAAGTAAACAAAAATAATAATAGGCCAATGCCATAGTGTTTATGAGCTAATATGGTCGAAAACAATTAGCACATTACAAAAGTTGAAAAGCATACCCTTATATACCTTATATTAAAGGTATTTAGGGTATTAAGGGTATTTTTTAACGGTTTGTGCCTGGATTATTTTGGGAACACATGCGCAGTGAAGTCCACCTATAGAAAACTAGCACTATTCGTTTAGTTATTAAAGGGTTATAAATGTCGGACCGCTGTCAAAAATCACCATTACGCACGACGGCAAGGCATGAAGCCTTCATGATGATGGCCTATAATGAAAGAATGAACTGAACCTTGTGCTTTCTGTATCTATATCGACAGACCATGCTTTGCTACAATGAAACTTCCTCGCTTCCATAACTGATACAGTGTACTGATGCTTTCTGAACTGACTGCACTCGCGCTTCCTTTGTAAGCATGAGGTCAGAACGTAGGTTCACGTTCACCAAGGATGCAGATTGTCACGAAAATCAACCGTCAACAAAAACAGATTGTATAGTTCACTTCTTGTCGCCACAGTCAATCCCCAAACCAAGTGAAATACCTGTTGGAATTAGACAGCGAAGAAGAATTCTCTCCGCACTCCATCTTTGAGACCCTTCCTTCTCAGCACACCGTAGACATTGCTCTTCCCGTATTTGATAGTCAGCTGTGTAGAGGGGGCTTAGACAATTGCATTCTGGGTCTAGTAGTTTCTTTGCCAACTGGCAAAAATAGATTTTCGTGAGAACAAACCCCCAAAAAGGACTCGTAGTCCCGAAGTGCCTCTCATGGCGTTCCGTCGATCTGTAACGCACCATGATGTAACGTTCATATACGGTAATATTCAACAGGGCCTTTCTCCAGCCTATAGTGGCAGGGACTCAAATGTGTCAGGGCCACGTGTTACTGGATGAGGTTATTCAATTGTTACACTTTATATATTATTATATATAGTGACACTATGTCATTGGTTCAAAAAATAAATCAACAAAATATAAAGTCATGTAACTAGGCTATATGCTATTTATGATAATAAAATGTGAACTTTTAAAATCCATTGTATCAGCTCCAATAATTGTCAGGTCATATAGGCTACCAACCATTCACACGATTAACAGCATGTATTATATATGGCAACTGTCAAACTTAGTGAACAACATTTTTATTCATTATTTGAGGGATAATAATGCACAGGTAATACAACAATTTTGAAAAATTGTAACAGACCAGATTCAGAGGTGTGGTGCCTCCCTAGTTAGGATATAGCTTCAGATATGAACAACTTCAACATAGAAAACAGGAAAAACATCATAGGTATTCTTCTCAACATAACCAATCATTTTGTATCCTCTCTATAATGGTCAATTTTCAAAACAAAGAGTCATCTGAAGCCGTTTGAGATTGTGAATGTTTGTAAGATAAAACATTAAAGGGGGGAATAGCATTTTGTGAAAAAAGGGAAGACACCTTAGCCTATGCCCAGATACAAAAGTCAAACCACACACAGTCCAGACCACTAAAAAGCTCTGGAGACAACACTCCTAATTCAAGCCTATTTCATTGGATAGTAAGTGCACTAAAAACAAACACACACACACACACACACACGCCTCCTTGTTCACCCTCAGATATGGACAACTGAACATTCTCCATATGTGTGCCAATGTGTCCCGAAGAGCTAAATTAAATGTGCATCTTCAAGCACGTTAAACAGTGTATTTCAACACATACCATCACATTTGATGGACTTCCACTTCAACTTTTTTGTTTCATTTTTTTCTTCTTTTTTTGATTTGTCACTGAGAAAAGAAAATTCTTAAGCAAACAAACAAAGGGATAGGGTAGGTGAAATAAATTAGCCATTAAATGTGTCAATTACACGGGATATCAAAACATTAGCAAGCCAATGTGACCGCCAAAATATGGTGTATTGCTGTACTCTCTAAACAAATTGTTGCAGTTGCTGCTGTATTCTACATTAGCTCAAACTGCGGGATATGTGTTTCCCACATCATCGAGGAAGACAGGTAGTAAAGGGTCAAATAAAATATATAATAATATCCACAATGGTAAGCAGTGCTAAACTATTATATTGCAAACACCAAAGCTTGTCAGGTAAACAATAGCAGTCAATATGACATAAAAATCAAACAAATCAACAAGCAACTCATAATTGATACTGTGCCAAAACTCCACACCCAACTACTAACTGTTCTTAACATCCTCTCATAATAAAGGGTTTGTAATTCATGTGTAGCCTGTAGAATGTTTCTGCAAAGCCTTTGTGAGAATGCATGTTCTATAACTGAGCTCCAGCCAAGGTGCTCATTCTCCCTGTACACAAAAGCCAGTCACTAGACGAGAGCCAAGGGCCAAGGTCTGAAGAACTGGATTTGAAAAGCGCAAGGTACCGTCAGTGCTTGTCTATCTAACCTCTGTTGTTCACCTATCAAATGTGAATATAACAATACGGGAGGTATTTAATCGTAATGCAATGTAAGGGATGTAGCCTACACCCAGTCCTTCGTGAAAGGGATAGTGAGAGATTTTTGCAATTAAGCTTGCTGATCCCATAGACTTCCAGTCATTAACAATCGCTCCAGAAACTACCTTGAACTTCCTTCAAACTGGACGCAGAGACATGAAATGGTATCCATGAGTTCATCTGACTTGATTGCCCAAATCTATCACTATCCCTTTGAGAACTCCTATCATCCCAAAATAGACAATAATGGATTAAAGCAATGTAGGCTGACATTTACAAAATCTAATTCAATTGCAATGGTGATATTGGGCTGAATCCTAACTTGAGGAACACAAAATGTCAGCACAAGGGTTAATATTACATTATGGTATGAGTTAAGTATCTGTATTTGGACATAATGCAAAGTACAATTTTAGGACAATTTTAGGAAAAACTGTGCTGGATGAACAAGCAGACTGATTAAATTGCACCATGTAACCATTGACTTTTTACAAACTCCCCTTGCTATCATATTAACTAGATAATATACACACGTGATTATAAAATACATCTGTAGCTTTGAGAGCAAGCTATTCTGCTCTATTGATATAAATATAAATGAAAGATTTTAGGGGTTTTATTTCAATCAAATTATTTCATGTTTTGTGTGAATTCAAGTATCTACTTTAAGTAATTATTACATAGATAAAATCTTAAAATTCTCTGATTGCACATGCTAGTATTTTTCATAAATTAAAGACATTTAATTTAGACTTAATTCATTTGACAATAAAACAGTTATGACTGGTAAAACAGCCTAAATGTTTTGCATTTCTGAGGATCATTTATGGCTTTGTTAGGATTCTGAGTTAGACAGGTGGCCCTGTTAGTTTCCCATTTGTCATTGAATCTGGTTAGAATGCGGGTCACAGAGGACTAAAAGTACTTCTTTTTGGACACCACTCAGGTTCTTTTTTAGTCCTGGTTACAACCCCCCATATAGGGGGTTAAGGTTTGAGTAGGGTGAAACTGCCCCTTAGACACGGACCTATGGCCAGTTTTGTGTCTTTGCCCATAATGGTTAAGGTTAGAATTTAGGGAGGGCAGGCTGGTTCCTAGATCTGTGTCTAAGGGCAGCTTCTTCTGGAGCATTAATGTTGGGGTAAAAGATTAGCAGTGCTCTTCAAGTGCAGAAAGACACAACAGGGGAAGGAAGGGAAGGGTTAGGGTTAGTGCAAGACAAGTGTTTTTAGAAACTATATTTGCAGGATTTCTTTTTCGTTTCATAAAATATTATTTTCAAATTGACTTCAATTTTCTATAAAAAGACATATGCCGCTCCCTTTTCTGAATTATTTCATTCAAACAAGAGCAAGTAGATTTTTCCAGATCATCCTCAATTTGGACTTCAATCTCCAAAATGGTGACAACTCATTTGATTGTGCTGCAATGGTGCAACTCTGGTCAAATACTTTCCCACTGTTAGATTCAGCATTTAGTCCATCATTAGCAACAAAAGCAGTGGAAACATATATTCAACAACATTTTTTCATCTTCAAACTTTGTGGATATGCCGTTTACATTGCTTGGTGTAGATCCAGATGTTAGTTTAGAAATGTTTGCGTAAACATCCTCAGTCATACTCTTGTGCCCCAAAGTATAATTACTGTCTCAAAAATGGATACAATCTCATATCATATGTAAAATAAAAAATAAATCCCACATTTCAGTGTAAATTTGAAATGAACAAAATTACTATAAATACTTGAACAGCATAAGAACAGAAGAAAGAGTTTGATTTATGCGTAACAGTGTGTACTCTGGGCCAAAAAACAATGAGTGTATTGCACTGAAGCAGACTGATGAAAAAAGCTCTCTACCTCGGCATTCAGCTGCCACAATGAAAAACTAACTGAAGACGCCAAAGTGGAAAACAACAAAATGCAAATTTGACCTTCCTGCCTTGAAAAAACGATGGATGACGTCATTGCTTTGAGTATATAGATATATAGATATAGATATTGTATATATACACAGTACAGTATATCCATTGAAAAATCACTAGCAGTAAATTACCTCACCATGCTAATAGAATATCCTTTAAAAAATCTCTCAAGCACAACATGAATCTACAGACATGTATAGGGAATTATGCAAAATTCTATTGAAATATGACTTTTGTTTAGAAAATGCTATTTATATATTGAGTTGGATTTTAACTTTGATTACAATTAACCCCTGTTGTGAATAGCTTAACTGAAATGATGCTTAGAAATGGAATGGAGAAAAAAATGAACTGTTACATCAGCATATACCAGTAGACTCATACACCGTATACAGTATAGGGTTAAAACACAAAGATCAGAGTCAAATCAAAAGCATGAACTAATTGTTTTCATGTCTCTATGGTTATTTTTAGTTTCGTTCGCTGTCCCCCAGTCCTCGTGTCGTCCATAACGTCTCTGAGCTTACTTGCGTAATGTGGATGGCACGTCAGAGAGATAGCATCCTCTCTGGATCCTGGGTTAGTGAAAGCAGATCTACTCTGAGGGAGGGGGCACCCTCTTGGTCTTTCCCTTCCGTGTGGTAGGGGGGTTGGGCTGTCTGTTTAATGTCGGGGTCTCCAGGTTCACCCTCTCTGTCGGGGACTGGGCCTGGTGCTGGACTTGGGCCGTGTTCGGGGTGGCGGCTGAAGTTGGGTTCGGGGTGGGGGTGGAGGATGAGATTTGGGTGGAACTGAAAGCAGTCTTTGTTTGGACAGGGGTGGCCTGAGGGGGGTGCTCTTTGGGCTTGCGGCCTCTCTTCTTTCCTGTGGTGGCACCGTTCTTAACCTCCTTTTTCTCAAACTCTTTGTTTTCTGCCGGTTTGCTCTTGCTGCTGCTGGGCACCACATGGCTAGAGGCTCGGAACCAGTTCTGTACGAACGTATGATAATGTAACGTATGATAATGTAACATATGATAATGTACCATTTGATAATGTACCGTTTGATAATGTAACGTATGATAATGTAACGTATGATAATGTAACGTATGATAATGTAACGTATGATAATGTGACGTATGATAATGCAACGTATGATAATGTAACGTATGATAATGTTACGTATGATAATGTACCATTTGATAATGTACCGTTTGATAATGTAACGTATGATAATGTATCATTTGATCATGTAACGTATGATAATGTAGCGTATGATAATGTAACGTACGATAATGTAACGTATGATAATGTAACGTATGATAACGTATCATTTGATCATGTAACGTATGATAATGTAACATTTGATAATGTAACGTATGATAATGTAACATATGATAATGTAACATTTGATAAAGTAACGTATGATAATGTAACGTATGATAATGCACCGTATGATAATGTAACGTATGATAATGCAACGTATGATAATGCAACGTATGATAATGTAACGCACGATAATGTAACATATGATAATGTACCGTATGATAATGTAACGTATGACAATGTAACGTATGATAATGAGGGAAAACGTTCTGTTACTGCATGTGTGTATGACATCCACCTGTGTTTTAAAATGTGTCTATAAATGAGTGAATGCGTTACCTGTGAGTGGGTCTGTTTCATATACTTCAAGGTGTATATCAGACCTGTGAGGGTTTATGTATGTATGTAAGTCTCACCTGTGAATGTGTCTTGCTGATGTGGTACTTGACACCACTTTCTGAGCTGAATTCCTTCTGACACAATAAGCAGGTGTACTTCCCTGCGTCGCCCCCTGCCTGAAGGATACAGAAACACACCTCAGTCAGTTGTAGGTACAAGTTGTCCCTAAACCTCATCCATTTAACTTAACCTGGTCCTGATGGTCCTACCTGGTTACAGTTGGCTAGATGAGCTTTGAGCCCAGACACACTGGAGTAAACAGCTTCACAGCTCTAGAAATAGAGAGGAACAATAACAACAGATACCAAAATAGTAAACTGTGCGTATAAAATGCTCATTTTTAGAGCCTGTAGAGATCAGAATTGATTGACAGCGCTGGAATGTGTAAAAGCAAGTGGAAAATCAAAAAAAGTGGATTAATCTGAAAGGTGTTTAATGGACAGAACATGTTGTCTAGAGGGTCTTACTCCGTTGGAGCAGCAGAGGAAACCCTTCTCTTTGACCTCGTTCTTCCAGCTCTCCAGCAGCTTGGGACTGAACTTGGGAAGGCCAGGCCGAGTGTAGTTCAACTGGGGGAGGAGGACAGACAGGGACAAGATGTTCAGTGTGTGTGTGTGTGTGTGTGTGTGTGTGTGTGTGTGTGTGTGTCTGTCTCTTACCCTCTTGCTGTCCGGTACTAGGTCATCTTTGATGCGGCGCTTGGTTCCCCAGTCCTTGGTCAGTTCATCCTCTGCTATCTCCTGCAGGTGGAACACTGCTACCTGGGCCGACCGACGTCTCACCCTACCACTGGGAGTCCTCTCAAAGTCCTCACCCAGCCCCTCTCTCTCCCCACCCCTCTCTCTCCCCTCCTCTCTCTCTTTCTCCCTACCTGCAGACAACTCTTGCCACTTCTCCTTTTCCTTCCTCTCTCTCTCCGTGTGGTTCAGCTCCCTCCTTCCCCCAAGCTGTGTCTGGGAGTCCTCTGTGCCCACCTGAAAGAGGAGGGACAGCCCAGACCAATGACAGAATTCACAGAGATTCAACCAACGACTATGGGTGTAATCTCAACAGATAAATATATAAAACGAAAACACTTCTGCTCTCTCTTACCCCTCTGCTGGCGTTAGTGTTGTTGGTATCGTTGATGTTGGTGGTGTTGGGGGTGGTGGGGGTGCGGTGTTCAGTGCGGAGGTGGTAGTCTCTGCCAGCCTTGGAGCGGTAGGTCTTCCCACAGTGCTGACACAGAAACACAGGCTTGTCCTCCTCTGACAGCTCTCTGCCACAGCGCTTCTGATGGTACTGGTACCCCATTAGACTGGAGAAATGGGCCGAGCAGCCCTGTGGGTGTGTGGGTGGGTGCACGTACGTGTGCGTGCAACATTGAAAATGGGAGAAATAGAAAATTCACATTAGACTGGAAATCAGGTTAGTGGAGCAGAGTATGGATGTGTTTAACAAACATGTCTAGGTTATATTCATCTAACTTCATATAGTGTCACTGACATAAACTAGCTTTCTCAAGAGAGGTGGACAACCATTTTTGTGGTTGAATGAGAGAAGAGTGAGTTAGAAGTGGAAGAAATAAATGAAATGCCCATGAATGGATGAAGACAGGTTAGTGAGAATGTCTGTCTCAGCTGCCATGTCTCTTCACCTCTCTCTTCTCTGCACTCTAGTGTGAGTAATTGGTAACAGAGTGTTGATGTGTGTTTGGGCAGAATGACAAGAAAGAGAGAGGGAAGGAGGGAGAGAGCGTTAGAAGGAGATGGAGGGGTGTGCAGCAGAAATAGAAAAGAGAGAGAGAGAGAGAAAGAAAGAGGGAGAGAGCGTTAGAAGGAGATGGAGGGGTGTGCAGCAGAAATAGAAAAGAGAGAGAGAGAGAGAAAGTGGGATTATAGAGAAAAAGAAGCACATACCTCGTTAGGACACTTGATTCGTCCCATCTGTTTGAGCACTCTGCGCAGCCTCTCTCTCTCCTCCTGCCTGTCCCCCGTCTGGCCCTCGCTCCCCGAGGCCTGAAGGGGGAACAAGCACAGCGTCGCACAAGAGTCGTGTCCCCTCAAACCCCCCCCCCCCCCCCCCCCCCCCCAACTAGGCCGGGAAAATGTGTTTTCCATCTCAGGCATCAGGCGGTGCCAGGATCATTAAATGGTTTCATGGCAAGGCCGTTACTCAAGACATGTTTATGACAACTGTCAAACTAATGTTTTCACCGAAGGGTTTATCAGTGCCAAAAACATGTCTGATAAAAACAGCAGCTGACAGCACAGCCAGAGAGAGGACAGGGGAGGGGACGACACATCAGGGCCGTCACAGCCAGAGAGAGGACAGGGGAGGGGACGACACATCAGGGCCGTCACAGCCAGAGAGAGGACAGGGGAGGGGACGACACATCAGGGCCGTCACAGCCAGAGAGAGGACAGGGGAGGGGACGACACATCAGGGCCGTCACAGCCAGAGAGAGGACAGGGGAGGGGACGACACATCAGGGCCGTCACAGCCAGAGAGAGGACAGGGGAGGGGACGACACATCAGGGCAGTCACAGCCAGAGAGAGGACAGGGGAGGGGACGACACATCAGGGCAGGCACAGCCAGAGAGAGGACAGGGGAGGGGACGACACATCAGGGCAGTCACAGCCAGAGAGAGGACAGGGGAGGGGACGACACATCAGGGCAGTCACAGCCAGAGAGAGGACAGGGGAGGGGACGACACATCAGGGCCGTCACAGCCAGAGAGAGGACAGGGGAGGGGACGACACATCAGGGCAGGCACAGCCAGAGAGAGGACAGGGGAGGGGACGACACATCAGGAAAGTCACAGCCAGAGAGAGGACAGGGGAGGGGACGACACATCAGGAAAGTCACAGCCAGAGAGAGGACATGGGAGGGGATGACACATCAGGTCAGTCACAGCCAGAGAGAGGACAGGGGAGGGGACGACACATCAGGGCAGTCACAGCCAGAGAAAGGACAGGGGAGGAGACGACACATCAGGGCAGTCACAGCCAGAGAGAGGACAGGGGAGGGGACGACACATCAGGGCAGTCACAGCCAGAGAGAGGACAGGGGAGGGGACGACACATCAGGGCAGTCACAGCCAGAGAGAGGACAGGGGAGGGGACGATACATCAGGGCAGTCACAGCCAGAGAGAGGACAGGGGAGGGGACGACACATCAGGGCCGTCACAGCCAGAGAGAGGACAGGGGAGGGGACGACACATCAGGGCAGGCACAGCCAGAGAGAGGACAGGGGAGGGGACGACACATCAGGAAAGTCACAGCCAGAGAGAGGACAGGGGAGGGGACGACACATCAGGGCAGTCACAGCCAGAGAGAGGACAGGGCAGGGGACGACACATCAGGGCAGTCACAGCCAGAGAGAGGACAGGGGAGGGGACGACACATCAGGGCCGTCACAGCCAGAGAGAGGACAGGGGAGGGGATGACACATCAGGGCAGGCACAGCCAGAGAGAGGACAGGGGAGGGGACGACACATCAGGGCAGTCACAGCCAGAGAGAGGACAGGGGAGGGGACGACACATCAGGGCAGGCACAGCCAGAGAGAGGACAGGGGAGGGGACGACACATCAGGAAAGTCACAGCCAGAGAGAGGACAGGGGAGGGGACGACACATCAGGGCAGTCACAGCCAGAGAGAGGACAGGGCAGGGGACGACACATCAGGGCCGTCACAGCCAGAGAGAGGACAGGGGAGCGGACAACACATCAGGGCCGTCACAGCCAGAGAGAGGACAGGGGAGGGGACGACACATCAGGGCAGGCACAGCCAGAGAGAGGACAGGGGAGGGGACGACACATCAGGGCCGTCACAGCCAGAGAGAGGACAGGGGAGGGGACGACACATCAGGGCAGTCATAGCCAGAGAGAGGACAGGGGAGGGGACGACACATCAGGGCAGGCACAGCCAGAGAGAGGACAGGGGAGGGGACGACACATCAGGGCCGTCACAGCCAGAGAGAGGACAGGGGAGGGGACGACACATCAGTGAATATTTTGAGCGAACAACTCTCTGGATTAAAAATGCAACTGTGGATACACTCTCAGGTGCATCTCAATAGTCTACATTGGCTTTCTGTCCTTGTCTCTTTTCCATCATCTGTATTCCTGGTGGGCATCCTCCATTTTCATTTCACTTATGTTTTTAGATTGGTACACTCTTAGAAAAAAATGGTTCCAAAAGGGTTCTTCGGCTGTCCCCATAGGAGAAACCTTTGAAGAACCCTTTTTGGGTTCCAGGTAGAACACATGGGGACAGCTGAAGAACCCTTTTGGAAAAAAATTTCTAAGAGTGTACAGATGAAGGAGGGAAAGCCATTTGAGATTATTGAGACACATCCCTAGTCTGAGAGGGAAAAGAGGGGGATAAGACTGCAACTCAGAGGAATACATGTTATTCCCACACTAAAACAAAGTGAATCATGTCAGTCAGACCCTGAGGCTGGAGAACACACTCCCACCAGTCTTAGATCCACCAGGGGACACACAGAAACCCCCAGCATTTATTTGTAAAACCTTTATCAGGCATGAGTGAGAGTGAGGGGGGAGAAAGAGTGAAAGAGAAATATATATTGAAAAAGACAGAAAGAAAGAGAGTGGGAAAGAGCAAGACAGACATTTTGTGAGAGTGTGAGAGGAAGTAAGAGAGAGCGAAAGAGAAAAAGAGAGAGAAAGGGAGCACAAGAGAGTGAGAGAGAAAGAGAGAGAGGGAGCACTAGAGAGAGAGAGAGAGAGAGAGCACGAGAGAGAGCACTAGAGCGAGAGGGAGCACGAGAGAGAGAGGGCACTAGAGAGAGAGGGAGAGAGAGGGGAGTACTAGAGAGAGAGAGAGCAATAGAGAGAGAGGGAGTACTAGAGAGAGAGAGCACTAGAGAGAGAGGGCACTAGAGAGAGGGAGCACTAGAGAGAGCACGAGAGAGAGAGAGAGAGAGAGAGAGAGAGAGAGAGAGAGAGAGAGCACTAGAGAGAGAGAGGGAGGGAGCACGAGAGAGAGCACTAGAGAGAGAGGGATCACGAGAGAGAGAGAGAGAGACACTAGAGAGAGAGCACTAGAGAGAGAGAGCACTAGAGAGAGAGAGAGAGAAGGAAGGAAGGAAGGAAGGAAGGAAGGAAGGAAGGAAGGAAGGAAGGAAGGAAGGAAGGAAGGAAGGAAGGAAGGAAGGAAGGAAGGAAGGAAGGAAGGAAGGAAGGAACAGCACGTCAGAAATCAGCTCAATGTAATTGAAGAATCCATAGACTCTAACCACTTCTGGGAAAATTGGAAAACACCAAACAAACAACATGAAGAATTATCTATCCGAAATGGAGATGTATGGGTAAACCACTTCTTCAATCTTTTTGGCTCTATAAGAAAGAATAAAGAGCAAAAACATATACATGATCAAATACAAATCTTAGAATCAACTATTAAAGACTACCAGAACCCACTGGATTCTCCAATTACCTTGAATGAGTTACAAGACAAAATAAAAACCCTCCAACCCAAAAAGGCCTGTGGTGTTGATGGTATTCTCAATGAAATGATCAAATATACAGACAACAAATTCCAATGGGCTATATTAAAACTCTTTAACATCATCCTTAGCTCTGGCATCTTCCCCAATATTTGGAACCAAGGGCTGATCACCCCAATCCACAAAAGTGGAGACAAATTTGACCCCAATAACTACCGTGGGATATGCGTCAACAGTAACCTTGGGAAAATCCTCTGCATCATCATTAACAGTAGACTCGTACACTTCCTCAATGGAAACAATGTATTGAGCAAATGTCAAATTGGCTTTTTATCAAATTACCGTACAACAGACCATGTATTCACCCTGCACACCCTAATTGACAACCAAACAAACCAAAACAAAGGCAAAGTCTTCTCATGCTTTGTTGATTTCAAAAATGCCTTGGACTCCTTTTGGCATGAGGGTCTGCTATACAAATTGATGGAAAGTGGTGTTGGGGGAAAAAATATGACATTAGAAAATCCATGTACACAAACAACAAGTGTGCAGTTAAAATTGGCAAAAAGTACACACATTTCTTCCCACAGGGCCGTGGGGTGAGACAGGGATGCAGCTTAAGCCCCACCCTCTTCAACATATATATCACCACCCTCTTCAACATATATATCAACGAATTGGTGCGGGCTCTAGAACTGTCTGCAGCACCCGGCCTCACCCTACTAGAATCTGAAGTCAAATGTCTACTGTTTGCTGATGATCTGGTGCTTCTGTCACCAACCAAGGAGGGCCTACAGCAGCACAGATTCTGACAGACCTGGGGCCTGACAGTAAATCTCAGTAAGACCAAAATAATGGTGGTCCAAAAAAGGTCCAGTCACCAAGACCACAAATACAAATTCCATCTAGACACCATTGCCCTAGAGCACACAAAAAACTATACATAACTTGGCCTAAACTTCAGTGCCACAGGTAACTTCCACAAAGCTGTGAACGATCTGAGAGACAAGGCAAGAAGGGCCATCTATGCCATCAAAAGGCACATCAAATTCAACATACTAATTACGATCTGGCTAAAAATACTTGAATCAGTCATAGAGCCCATTGCCCTTTATGGTTGTGAGGTCTGGGGTCCGCTCACCAACCAAGATTTCACAAAATGGGACAAACACCAAATTGAGACTCTGCATACAGAATTCTGCATGCAGAGCAGAATTAGGCCGATACCCACTAATGACCAAAATCCGGAAAAGAGCCGTTAAAATCTACAACCACCTAAAAGGAAGTGATTCCCAAACCTTCCATAACAAAGCCATCACCTACAGAGAAATTAACCTGGAGAAGAGTCCCCTAAGCAAGCTAATTACTTGACACATTGGAAAGAATTCATAAAAAAACAGAGCAAACTAAAATGTATTTGGCCCTAAACAGAGAGTACACAGTGGCAGAATACCTAACCACTGTGACTAACCCACACTTAAGGAAAGCGTTGACTATGTACAGACTCAGTGAGCATAGCCTTGCTATTGAGAAAGACATGGCTCCCAAGAGAAGACAGGCTATGTGCACACTACCCACAAAATGAGGTGGAAACTGAGCTGCACTTCCTAACCTCCTGCCAAATGTATGACCATATTAGAGACACATATTTCCCTCGGATTACACAGATCCACAAAGAATTAGAAAAACAAACCCAATTTTGTTAAACTCCCATAACTACTGGGTGAAATTACAGTGTGACATCACAGCAGCAAGATTTGTGACCTGTTGCCACAAGAAAAGGGCAACCAGTGAAGAACAAACACCATTGTAAATACAACCCATATTTATTGTCCCTTGTGTACTTTAACCATTTGTACATTGTTACAACACTGTATATATACATAATATGACATTTGTAATGTCTTTATTGTAAACTTCTGTATGTGTAATGTTTACTGTTAATTTTGATTGTTTATTTCACTTTTGTATATTATCTACCTCACTTGCTTTGGCAATGTTAACACATGTTTCCCATGCCAATAAAGCCCCTTTAAATTGAATTGAGAGAGCAATAGAGATAGAGAGAGCACTAGAGAGAGAGGGAGCACTAGAGAGAGAGAGCACTAGAGAGAGAGAGAGAGCAATAGAGAGAGAGCACTAGAGAGAGGGAGCACTAGAGAGAGAGGGAGCACTAGAGAGAGAGGGAGCACTAGAGAGAGAGAGAGCAATAGAGATAGAGTACTTGAGAGACAGGGAGCACTAGAGAGAGAGGGAGCACTAGAGGGAGAGAGAGCAATAGAGATAGAGAGAGAGAGCAATAGAGATAGAGAGCAAAAGAGATAGAGAGAGAGCCATAGAGATAGAGAGAGCGAGCAAAAGAGATAGAGAGAGAGCAATAGAGATAGAGAGAGAGAGCACTAGAGATAGAGAGAGAGAGCACTAGAGAGAGGGGGGGCACTATAGAGAGAGGGGGAGAGCAATATAGAGAGAGGGAGAGAGAGCAATTTAGTGAGAGGGAGGAGAACTAGAGAGAGAGAAAGAGAGAGAGGGAGCACTAGAGAGACAGAGAGCAATAGAGAGAGAGAGCACTAGAGAGAGAACACTAGAGAGAGAGAGAACACACACAGCAATATAGAGAGGGAGAGGGAGAGCAATAGAGAGAGAGGGGGGAGTACTAGAGAGAGAAAGAGAGAGAGAGTACTAGAGAGAGAAAGAGAGAGATAGAGCACTAGAGAGAGAGAGCACTAGAGAGAGAGCAATAGAGAGAGAGAGAGCACTAGAGAGAGAGAGAGAGAGAGCACTAGAGAGAGATAGAGCACTAGAGAGAGAGAGAGAGAACACTAGAGAGAGAGAGAGAGAGAGAGAGAGAGAGGGCAATAGAGATAGAGAGAGGGCAATAGAGATAGAGAGAGAGGGAGCACTAGAGAGAGAGAGAGCACTAGAGAGAGAGGGAGCACTAGAGAGAGAGAGCACGAGAGAGAGAGAGCACTAGAGAGAGAGAGAGCGAGAGCACTAGAGAGAGAGAGCACTAGAGAGAGAGAGAGGGCACTAGAGAGAGAGAGAGCACTAGAGAGAGAGAGAGCACTAGAGAGAGAGAGAACACTAGAGAGAGCACTAGAGAGAGAGAGCACTAGAGAGAGAGAGAGCACTAGAGAGAGAGAGAGCACTAGAGAGAGAGAGAGAGCACTAGCGAAAGAGAGAGAGCACTAGAGAGGGAGAGCACTAGAGAGAGAGAGCACTAGAGAGAGAGAGCACTAGAGCGAGAGCACTAGAGAGAGAGAGAGCACTAGAGAGAAAGAGCACGAGAGAGAGCACTAGAGGGAGAGAGCACTAGAGAGAGAGCACTAGTGAGAGAGAGAGCACTAGTGAGAGAGAGAGCACTAGAGAGAGAGAGGAGCGCTAGAGAGAGTGCACTAGAGAGAGAGAGAGAGCACTAGAGAGCGACAGGGAGCACTAGAGAGAGAGAGGGAGAGAGAGCACTAGAGAGAGAGCACTAGAGAGAGAGAGGGAGCACTAGAGAGAGAGAAGGAGCACTAGAGAGAGAGAGGGAACACTAGAGAGAGTGCACTAGAGAGAGAGGGAGCACTAGAGAGAGAGAGGATGCACTAGAGAGAGAGGGAGCACTAGAGAGAGAGAGAGCACTAGAGAGAGAGAGCACTAGAGAGAGAGAGAGGGAGCACTAGAGAGAGAGCACTAGAGAGAGAGAGAGCACTAGAGAGAGAGAGAGAGAGCACTAGAGAGAGAGAGAGCACTAGAGAGAGAGAGAGAGCACTAGAGAGAGAGAGCACTATAGAGAGAGAGAGCAAGCTAATTACTTGACACATTGGAAAGAATTCATAAAAAAACAGAGCAAACTAGAATGTATTTGGCCCTAAACAGAGAGTACACAGTGGCAGAATACCTAACCACTGTGACTGACCCACACTTAAGGAAAGCATTGACTATGTACAGACTCAGTGAGCATAGCCTTGCTATTGAGAAAGGCCGCCGTAAGCAGACATGGCTCCCAAGAGAAGACAGGCTATGTGCACACTACCCACAAAATGAGGTGGAAACTGAGCTGCACTTCCTAACCTCCTGCCAAATGTATGACCATATTAGAGACACATATTTCCCTCAGATTACACAGATCCACAAAGAATTAGAAAAACAAACCCAATTTTGTTAAACTCCCATAACTACTGGGTGAAATTATAGTGTGACATCACAGCAGCAAGATTTGTGACCTGTTGCCACAAGAAAAGGGCAACCAGTGAAGAACAAACACCATTGTAAATACAACCCATATTTATTGTCCCTTGTGTACTTTAACCATTTGTACATTGTTACAACACTGTATATATACATAATATGACATTTGTAATGTCTTTATTGTAAACTTCTGTATGTGTAATGTTTACTGTTAATGTTGATTGTTTATTTCACTTTTGTATATTATCTACCTCACTTGCTTTGGCAATGTTAACACATGTTTCCCATGCCAATAAAGGCCCCTTTGAATTTAATTGAGAGAGCAATAGAGATAGAGAGAGAGCACTAGAGAGAGAGAGATCAATAGAGATAGAGCACTAGAGAGAGAGGGAGCACTAGAGAGAGAGAGCACTAGAGAGAGAGAGCACTAGAGAGAGAGAGGGAGCAATAGAGATAGAGCACTAGAGAGAGAGAGGGAGCACTAGAGAGAGAGAGCACTAGAGAGAGAGAGAGCAATAGAGATAGAGCACTAGAGAGAGAGGGAGCACTAGAGAGAGAGGGAGCACTAGAGAGAGAGGGAGCACTAGAGAGAGAGAGCAATAGAGAGAGAGCACTAGAGAGAGAGGGAGCACTAGAGAGAGAGGGAGCACTAGAGAGAGAGGGAGCACTAGAGGGAGAGAGAGCAATAGAGATAGAGCACTTGAGAGAGAGGGAGCACTAGAGAGAGAGGGAGCACTAGAGGGAGAGAGAGCAATAGAGATAGAGAGAGAGCAATAGAGAGAGAGAGAGAGAGCAATAGAGATAGAGAGAGAGAGCAAAAGAGATAGAGAGAGAGCAATAGAGATAGAGAGAGCGAGCAAAAGAGATAGAGAGAGAGCAATAGAGATAGAGAGAGAGAGCACTAGAGATAGAGAGCACTAGAGAGAGGGGGGAGCACTATAGAGAGAGGGGGAGAGCAATATAGAGAGAGGGAGAGAGAGCAATTTAGTGAGAGGGAGGAGAACTAGAGAGAGAGAAAGAGAGAGAGGGAGCACTAGAGAGAGAAAGAGAGAGAGAACACACACAGCAATATAGAGAGGGAGAGGGAGAGCAATAGAGAGAGAGGGGGGAGTACTAGAGAGAGAAAGAGAGAGAGAGAGTACTAGAGAGAGAAAGAGACCAATAGCCTACCAATAGCACTTTATGGAAGTGAGGTTTGGGGGCCACTCAATAAACTGGATTTTAAAATGTGGGACAAACATCCAATTGAAGCCCTACATGCAGAATTCTGTCGGAAGATTCTACAAGTCCAGAGAAATACACCAACTAATGCATGTAGGGCAGAATTGGGCCGTTTTCCAGTAATAATGAAAATACAGAAAAGATCATTAAAATTTTGGCTACATCTAAATTCAAGTCCAAATTCGAGTCTGCAATTTAAAGCACTTCAAGCCCAAGAGCTGAGCCCAGAAACGAGCCCTCTCAGTCAGCTGGTGTTGGACCTCACCAACCAAGCTGATACCAGCACTGCTTCAAAAGAAAGAATTCCAATAAGCAAAATTATGAACCAATCAAAGGAATTATATTTACAATACTGGAAAAACGAAACAAAATCCCAAAGCCGACTAAATTGCTATCTGACCCTAAACAGAGAATATGAATTGGCTGATTATCTCTACTCTGTCAGAGATACGAAGCAGAGACAGATCCTTACCAAGTACAGGCTGAGTGACCACCGATTGGCAATAGAAACCGGCAGACATAAAAAGACATGGCTACCCAAAGAGGAGCGTGTATGTGGTCACTGCATGACAGGGGAGGTAGAGACAGAGATGCACTTTCTCCTTTACTGTGATAAATATTCCTCACAAAGAGATTCATAATTCACAGAAATGACTACATATATTCCAAATTTTTACAAATTGAACCCAGAGGAAAAACTAAGAATACTCATGGGCGAAGGAGCAATGGCTCCTCTAGCAGCCAAATATGTATTTTCCTGCCATAGCCTGAGGGACACTGAATAATAACATCTGCATAGTAAACAGTAACTTACTCATTATTATTATTACTATTATTACTATAATTATTAATGTTTATCATCCCAAATATGGGTGGTAATGGTAGTGATAACAGTTTAGTGATGGTAGTAGTAGTCGTAGTAATGATGATTGTAGTTGTAGTACTGATATAAAGAAGAAGATGACCGTTATTTAGTTATAAGTTAGTTATAGTTTCATTTTCCATAATTTGATTTTATATTTATTACATTTCTACTATTGACTGTTACCATTTTATTGTATTTATTTTTGTATTTAATTTTGTATTATTATTTACTACCATTTTATATGATTATTTGCTATCATTTATAATTTTGTTACAATGTATATTGTATACATTGTTGCTTTGGCAATATTGACAATGTTTTTCATGCCAATAAAGCAGCTTGAATTTGAATTTGAAGAGAGAGAGAGAGCACTAGAGAGAGAGAGAGAGCACTAGAGAGAGAGAGAGAGCACTAGAGAGAGAGCAATAGAGAGAGAGAGAGAGAGCACTAGAGAGAGAGAGAGAGCACTAGAGAGAGAGAGCACTAGAGAGAGAGAGCACTAGAGCGAGAGCACTAGAGAGAGAGAGAGCACTAGAGAGAAAGAGCACGAGAGAGAGCACTAGAGGGAGAGAGCACTAGAGAGAGAGCACTAGTGAGAGAGAGAGCACTAGTGAGAGAGAGAGCACTAGAGAGAGAGAGGAGCGCTAGAGAGAGTGCACTAGAGAGAGAGAGAGAGCACTAGAGAGCGACAGGGAGCACTAGAGAGAGAGAGGGAGAGAGAGCACTAGAGAGAGAGCACTAGAGAGAGAGAGGGAGCACTAGAGAGAGAGAAGGAGCACTAGAGAGAGAGAGGGAACACTAGAGAGAGTGCACTAGAGAGAGAGGGAGCACTAGAGAGAGAGAGGATGCACTAGAGAGAGAGGGAGCACTAGAGAGAGAGAGAGCACTAGAGAGAGAGAGCACTAGAGAGAGAGAGAGGGAGCACTAGAGAGAGAGCACTAGAGAGAGAGAGAGCACTAGAGAGAGAGAGAGAGAGCACTAGAGAGAGAGAGAGCACTAGAGAGAGAGAGAGAGCACTAGAGAGAGAGAGCACTATAGAGAGAGAGAGCAAGCTAATTACTTGACACATTGGAAAGAATTCATAAAAAAACAGAGCAAACTAGAATGTATTTGGCCCTAAACAGAGAGTACACAGTGGCAGAATACCTAACCACTGTGACTGACCCACACTTAAGGAAAGCATTGACTATGTACAGACTCAGTGAGCATAGCCTTGCTATTGAGAAAGGCCGCCGTAAGCAGACATGGCTCCCAAGAGAAGACAGGCTATGTGCACACTACCCACAAAATGAGGTGGAAACTGAGCTGCACTTCCTAACCTCCTGCCAAATGTATGACCATATTAGAGACACATATTTCCCTCAGATTACACAGATCCACAAAGAATTAGAAAAACAAACCCAATTTTGTTAAACTCCCATAACTACTGGGTGAAATTATAGTGTGACATCACAGCAGCAAGATTTGTGACCTGTTGCCACAAGAAAAGGGCAACCAGTGAAGAACAAACACCATTGTAAATACAACCCATATTTATTGTCCCTTGTGTACTTTAACCATTTGTACATTGTTACAACACTGTATATATACATAATATGACATTTGTAATGTCTTTATTGTAAACTTCTGTATGTGTAATGTTTACTGTTAATGTTGATTGTTTATTTCACTTTTGTATATTATCTACCTCACTTGCTTTGGCAATGTTAACACATGTTTCCCATGCCAATAAAGGCCCCTTTGAATTTAATTGAGAGAGCAATAGAGATAGAGAGAGAGCACTAGAGAGAGAGAGATCAATAGAGATAGAGCACTAGAGAGAGAGGGAGCACTAGAGAGAGAGAGCACTAGAGAGAGAGAGCACTAGAGAGAGAGAGGGAGCAATAGAGATAGAGCACTAGAGAGAGAGAGGGAGCACTAGAGAGAGAGAGCACTAGAGAGAGAGAGAGCAATAGAGATAGAGCACTAGAGAGAGAGGGAGCACTAGAGAGAGAGGGAGCACTAGAGAGAGAGGGAGCACTAGAGAGAGAGAGCAATAGAGAGAGAGCACTAGAGAGAGAGGGAGCACTAGAGAGAGAGGGAGCACTAGAGAGAGAGGGAGCACTAGAGGGAGAGAGAGCAATAGAGATAGAGCACTTGAGAGAGAGGGAGCACTAGAGAGAGAGGGAGCACTAGAGGGAGAGAGAGCAATAGAGATAGAGAGAGAGCAATAGAGAGAGAGAGAGAGAGCAATAGAGATAGAGAGAGAGAGCAAAAGAGATAGAGAGAGAGCAATAGAGATAGAGAGAGCGAGCAAAAGAGATAGAGAGAGAGCAATAGAGATAGAGAGAGAGAGCACTAGAGATAGAGAGCACTAGAGAGAGGGGGGAGCACTATAGAGAGAGGGGGAGAGCAATATAGAGAGAGGGAGAGAGAGCAATTTAGTGAGAGGGAGGAGAACTAGAGAGAGAGAAAGAGAGAGAGGGAGCACTAGAGAGAGAAAGAGAGAGAGAACACACACAGCAATATAGAGAGGGAAAGGGAGAGCAATAGAGAGAGAGGGGGGAGTACTAGAGAGAGAAAGAGAGAGAGAGAGTACTAGAGAGAGAAAGAGACCAATAGCCTACCAATAGCACTTTATGGAAGTGAGGTTTGGGGGCCACTCAATAAACTGGATTTTAAAATGTGGGACAAACATCCAATTGAAGCCCTACATGCAGAATTCTGTCGGAAGATTCTACAAGTCCAGAGAAATACACCAACTAATGCATGTAGGGCAGAATTGGGCCGTTTTCCAGTAATAATGAAAATACAGAAAAGATCATTAAAATTTTGGCTACATCTAAATTCAAGTCCAAATTCGAGTCTGCAATTTAAAGCACTTCAAGCCCAAGAGCTGAGCCCAGAAACGAGCCCTCTCAGTCAGCTGGTGTTGGACCTCACCAACCAAGCTGATACCAGCACTGCTTCAAAAGAAAGAATTCCAATAAGCAAAATTATGAACCAATCAAAGGAATTATATTTACAATACTGGAAAAACGAAACAAAATCCCAAAGCCGACTAAATTGCTATCTGACCCTAAACAGAGAATATGAATTGGCTGATTATCTCTACTCTGTCAGAGATACGAAGCAGAGACAGATCCTTACCAAGTACAGGCTGAGTGACCACCGATTGGCAATAGAAACCGGCAGACATAAAAAGACATGGCTACCCAAAGAGGAGCGTGTATGTGGTCACTGCATGACAGGGGAGGTAGAGACAGAGATGCACTTTCTCCTTTACTGTGATAAATATTCCTCACAAAGAGATTCATAATTCACAGAAATGACTACATATATTCCAAATTTTTACAAATTGAACCCAGAGGAAAAACTAAGAATACTCATGGGCGAAGGAGCAATGGCTCCTCTAGCAGCCAAATATGTATTTTCCTGCCATAGCCTGAGGGACACTGAATAATAACATCTGCATAGTAAACAGTAACTTACTCATTATTATTATTACTATTATTACTATAATTATTAATGTTTATCATCCCAAATATGGGTGGTAATGGTAGTGATAACAGTTTAGTGATGGTAGTAGTAGTCGTAGTAATGATGATTGTAGTTGTAGTACTGATATAAAGAAGAAGATGACCGTTATTTAGTTATAAGTTAGTTATAGTTTCATTTTCCATAATTTGATTTTATATTTATTACATTTCTACTATTGACTGTTACCATTTTATTGTATTTATTTTTGTATTTAATTTTGTATTATTATTTACTACCATTTTATATGATTATTTGCTATCATTTATAATTTTGTTACAATGTATATTGTATACATTGTTGCTTTGGCAATATTGACAATGTTTTTCATGCCAATAAAGCAGCTTGAATTTGAATTTGAAGAGAGAGAGAGAGCACTAGAGAGAGAGAGAGAGCACTAGAGAGAGAGAGAGAGCACTAGAGAGAGAGCAATAGAGAGAGAGAGAGAGAGCACTAGAGAGAGAGAGAGAGCACTAGAGAGAGAGAGAGAGCACTAGAGAGAGAGAGAGAGCACTAGAGAGAGAGAGCGAGAGCACTAGAGAGAGAGAGAACACTAGAGAGAGAGAGAGAGAGAGAGGGCAATAGAGATAGAGAGAGGGCAATAGAGATAGAGAGAGAGGGAGCACTAGAGAGAGAGGGAGCACTAGAGAGAGAGAGCACGAGAGAGAGAGAGCACTAGAGAGAGAGAGAGCGAGAGCACTAGAGAGAGAGAGAGCACTAGAGAGAGAGAGAGAGGGGACTAGAGAGAGAGAGAGCACTAGAGAGAGAGAGAGCACTAGAGAGAGAGAGAGCACTAGAGAGAGCACTAGAGAGAGAGAGAGCACTAGAGAGAGAGAGAGCACTAGCGAGAGAGAGCACTAGAGAGAGAGAGAGCACTAGCGAATGAGAGAGAGCACTAGAGAGGGAGAGCACTAGAGAGAGAGAGCACTAGAGAGAGAGAGCACTAGAGCGAGAGCACTAGAGAGAGAGAGAGCACTAGAGAGAAAGAGCACGAGAGAGAGAGAGCTCTAGAGAGAGAGCACTAGAGGAGAGAGCACTAGAGAGAGAGCACTAGTGAGAGAGAGAGCACTAGAGAGAGAGAGGAGCGCTAGAGAGAGTGCACTAGAGAGAGAGAGAGAGCACTAGAGAGCGACAGGGAGCACTAGAGAGAGAGAGAGGGAGAGAGCACTAGAGAGAGAGCACTAAAGAGAGAGAGGGAGCACTAGAGAGAGAGAAGGAGCACTAGAGAGAGAGAGGGAGCACTAGAGAGAGTGCACTAGAGAGAGAGGGAGCACTAGAGAGAGAGAGGATGCACTAGAGAGAGAGGGAGCACTAGAGAGAGAGAGCACTAGAGAGAGAGCACTAGAGAGAGAGAGGGAGCACTAGAGAGAGAGAGAGGGAGCACTAGAGAGAGAGCACTAGAGAGAGAGAGAGAGAGCACTAGAGAGAGAGAGAGAGCACTAGAGAGAGAGAGAGCACTAGAGAGAGAGAGAGCACTAGAGAGAGAGAGAGCACTATAGAGAGAGAGAGCACAGTCATAGAGCCCATTGCCCTTTATGGTTGTGAGGTCTGGGGTCCGCTCACCGCAGAATTCTGCAAAAATATCCTCCGTGTACAACGTAGAACACCAAATTATGCATGCAGAGCAGAATTAGACCGATATCCGCTCATTATCAAAATCCAGAAAAGAGCCGTTAAATTCTACAACCACCTAAAAGGAAGCGATTCACAAACCTTCCATAACAAAGCCATCACCTACAGAGAGATGAACCTGGAGAAGAGTCCCCTAAGCAAGCTGGTCCTGGGGCTCTGTTCACAAACACAAACACACCCTACAGAGCCCCAGGACAGCAGCACAATTAGACCCAACCAAATCATGAGAAAACAAAAAGATAATTACTTGAAACATTGGAAAGAATTAACAAAAAAACAGAGCAAACTAGAATGCTATTTGGCCCTAAACAGAGAGTACACAGCGGCAGAATACCTGACCACTGTGACTGACCCAAAATTAAGGAAAGCTTTGACTATGTACAGACTCAGTGAGCATAGCCTTGCTATTGAGAAAGGCCGCCGTAGGCAGACATGGCTCTCAAGAGAAGACAGGCTATGTGCTCACTGCCCACAAAATGAGGTGGAAACTGAGCTGCACTTCCTAACCTCCTGCCCAATGTATTACCATATTAGAGAGACATATTTCCCTCAGATTACACAGATCCACAAAGAATTCAAAAACAAATCCAAATTTGAAAAACTCCCATATCTACTGGGTGAAATTCCACAGTGTGCCATCACAGCAGCAAGATTTGTGACCTGTTGCCACGAGAAAAGGGCAACCAGTGAAGAACACACACCATTGTAAATACAACCCATATTTATGCTTATTTATTTTATCTTGTGTCCTTTAACCATTTGTACACTGTTAAAACACTGTATATATATATATAATATGACATTTGTAATGTCTTTACTGTTTTGAAACCTCTGTATGTGTAATGTTTACTGTTAATTGTTGTTGTTTTTCACTTTATATATTAACTTTGTATGTTGTCTACCTCACTTGCTTTGGCAATGTTAACACATGTTTCCCATGCCAATAAAGCCCTTGAATTGAATTGAATTGAATTGAGAGAGAGGGAGCACTAGAGAGAGAGAGAGAGGGAGCACTAGAGAGAGAGAGAGAGCACTAGAGAGAGAGAGGGAGCACTAGAGAGAGAGAGGGAGCACTAGAGAGAGAGAGGAGATACACTCTTAGTAAAAGAAAGGGTTCCAAAAGGGTTATTCGGCTATCGCCATAGGATAACCCTTTTTGGTTGCAGGTAGAACTCGTTTGGGTTCCATCTAGAACCCTATGTGAAAAGGTTTCTACATGGAACCAAAAAGGGTTCTTCTAAAGGTTCTCCTATGGAGAGAGCTGAAGAACCCTTGTTGGTTCTAGCACCTTTGTTTCTAAAACAGTAGAAAATACGAGTTAGCTGGTGTGTCACAGTACAACAACAAGGTCACTGTCATCCTGCTGGCTTTTCCCACACTGCACTGTGGCTCAGCCATGTGACCAGAGGACACACACTGGGTACAGATTAGCAATGATGCCACTTCTGCAGGTAATGCAGAACAACAAACACACACACACACACACACACACACACACACACACACACACACACACACACACACACACACACACACACACACACACACACACACACAATGGAAGTTTGAATCACTGCTTTAAAACACAAACTGTACTCTTTCCTAATAATGATATGGAGAGCTGCCAATATGACCATGGGACAAAAGGCAGGGACTGAACACAAATGAGGGCATCATTTAAACAGATCTGCTATGATGGCAAGGCTGACTGGAATACACACACACACACAGGTTTGCTCATTTATATTTGATGATGCTTTCTGAGATAGTAGTTTTGAATTATTCAACAAACTTAATTGGAGCAGCATTCTACTAATGCAGGAGTGAGGGCCATGTTGATATCTTGATGAACCTCTCTACTGAGGGACTTAACACAGCACCAGAATGAGTGCATGCTTTCAGAACGGACATATCAATCAGAACTGCAGGTATGCCAAAAAGCATAACAATAGAAATCAATTAGGACATTTCACCCCAATCCCAAACCAATGCCTCACGTCTGAAGGGAACCCACAACAGAGTTCCCTCCGCTGTCATGTTGCTGATGAAACCCACAGGCTTACTTTTAAAATGGATCGTTTCTGACCAGCGGATCCATAGATCAATCAACTTCGGGAAAGAAAGTGTGTGTGTGTGTGTGTGTGTGTGTGTGTGCGTGCCTGTGTGTACCTTGCTGCTGTGCTCAGCCATTGTATGGTAGTTGAGTCCGGCCTTGGACCTGAACTGTTTGTGGCACTCCTGGCACTTCAGGGCATCCTGGAGCTGCAGGGTTGAAGGACAAAGGTCACACAGTCATTCCTATTCATCAGAGCCTCTTGGATCCAATGACAGTAAAGAACCTATGAAAAGAGAGTGCATTTCTGCTCACTGTACCCCCAGCGTGAGCTTGACATGAGCTAGTGATTCAGAACCATTTCACCCAGAATGGTCTTTGTCAGGTAATCATCAAGACCAATAAGTGGAAAGTAGCCGTTTTCATGAAGACACACGTATGGATGAATCTGGAAGAATCTGGAAGAGGAAGATGTTTTACAGTGACTGACCCCTGTGCTGATGTGGGGATTCCACCCCTCCTTAATGGCATTGCAGTCACTTTTACAGTCTCACAGCCCACCAGGCCAGGCTTCATAAAGAACAGGCTCTCAAAAGTACCTACTACTGACCCAGCTTACTGCCACACAGCAATCTCAGTGTGTGTCTGAATAGTCCAGGCTACCTCTCCTTGTGTCCTTTCCTGACTGCTTTGAGCTAGCCTGGGTTTTCAGATTGGTACAGTTAAAGGAGTGGAGGCTACTTCAGAGTATTGAGACTCAGCCACAGTCATTCCTCCAGCCCTTCAATCATTACTTTGCAATCGAATGGCTCCCCAGACCTTTCCCGAGGGGTCCTCAGAGGGAGGCAGGCGTCTAACAGTGTTACAATATTAGTCAGAACTGGATGAAGTGGTTAAAACTGCATCACAGAAAGCAGTACAATAATTCAAACACCAATATAATAAACTGTAATACACTCCGCGGACAGTTTATTAGGTACAACCATCTCGTACCGGTCGGACCCCTGAACAGCTGAAATCTTCAGTGTATGGAAATGTTGCTCAATTGGTATCAAGGAGCCTAATGTGTGCCATGAAAGGCTACCAGGCAGGATGGGCCATGGACTCATGCTGCTTAAGCCAAAACCGAACTCTGCCATCAACATGATGCAACAGGAAGTAGGATTCGCCAGACCAGACAATGTTGTTCCACCCCTCAGTTGTCCAGTGTTGGTGATCACATGCCCACTGGAGCTGCTTCTTGTTTTTAGCTAATAGGAGCAGAACCCGGTGTGGTCGTCTGCTGCAATAGTCCATGCGTGACAAGGGTCGACGAGTTGGACTTTCAGAGATGTCGTTTTGCACACCACTGTTGAACTGCGCTGCTACAGTATTTTCCTGTTTGTGGCCTGCCTGTAAACTTGCATGATTCTTGCCGTTCTCCTTCGAACTCTCATCAACAAACCACGTGACTCACTGTCTGTAGGAGCTAACCATTTTCATGAACAGGGTGGGTGTACCTAATAAACTGTCCACTGAGTGTATATTGTTCCTGTACACAGCATTCTATACTGTACAGTAATATTTAGATGCTGGTATAAATATGTATGGCAACTGACGCTGATCAGAATGTGTTCAGAACAATTGTTTGAGCGAGTTAGAATCAAGAACAGATGTGGAACAGTACCCAAGTATAATATTATACAGAACATGGGAAATATGGAATGGGATTTAGGGCAAGTGTCAAATGATATACTGTGGTTTCAGAGTTTCAACAGAGAGTGTGAAACACAATCCTTAATTTAGAGGAATGAAAGCCAGATGTGACGAGAATGGTGATGACGGATCATAAATATAAGGTTCGCCCCCAAAATCAAAATATGTTATGTCAAATGTATTCAGAAGTCGAACTGAGTCAGAATATGGCTGTTGTGAGGATCTGTTGTGGGGACCTGTTGTGAGGATCTGTTGTGAGGATCTGTTGTGAGGATCTGTTGTGAGGATCAGGATCTGTTGTGAGGATCCTGCTACAAGCAGTAAGAGAAATCTGCAGGCTACAGTCTCAAATGAAAGGGAATGATTGGAACTATTTCATTTGAGTTGTGAAAACATCTGTTTGGATTGATATGGTTCTCCTGTACAATCACCCTAGGCCTCTGTTCTGATTGACAGCTGTGTGGTCCACTCACCTTTTGGCAGATCTCCATGTGTTTCTTAAGGCCGGAGACGGTCTTTCTGGTGACGATGGAGCAGGTAGGACAGAGCACCTCCCCTCGCTCTGAGATGGCATGCTGCCACTGGGCCTCTGCTGGAGTACCTGGAGGATACATCAACCAATCAACCAATCAATACTTTATATTGTCAAAAACACGCTGAGGTAAACATGTGTACGAGGAAGTAAATTGGGAGATGGTTTTTGTCTTGTCAATAAACCAAAATACACAAGTGGTCCAGAACAGCCATTTCAGTACCAGAGGTGAGGGGTGGTGGGTCTCTTCTGGAGGCTGGGCCAGGGTTCTTCCTCTGGGGCTCCTCGCTGAACAGACCTCCCTCTGGTCTCTTCACACGACCAGCCTTTAGCTTCTCCTCTACCTTGTTCATACCTGAAACATACAGTGTGTGACTGGACGTGACGTGCGTATACACGTGTGTATGGTCCAGGTTCAGTAATGGGGGAAAGGGAAACAGATCCAGTGACATTTACAGTCAGAGTTAAAGTCTAGAACAGAGTCAGTTATGCAGAGCAGTACAACACCAGGACAATTACAGAAGCATACCTTTTATTTAGCAGCTGCATTTCACAGGAGGAACAAGAGTGAGGATGTAAAATAAGAGAGAGGGAGGGAAAGAGAGAGTCAGGGAGGGAAAGAGAGAGTGAAGATAATGCTGACTAAGAGGAATGCATAGAGAGAACAATAAAAATAAACAGAAAGAGTGGTAGAGAGAGGAGGCAGGGAGATGGTATGGCGCCGACAGAGATGGTCACCTCGTTTCGAGTTTTAGGAAACTGTGCAATATTTTTTATTTTTTAATGTATTATTTCTTACACTGTTACCCCAGGAAATCTTAAGTCTTATTTTACACACAGCCAGGAGGAACTATCGGATATAAGAGCAACGTCAACTTACCAACAGTACGACCAGGAATACGACTTTCCCGAAGCGGATCCTCTGTTCGGACCAGCACCCAGGACAATGGAACTAATTCCAGTATGCGATCCAAAACAACGGCACTGCAGAAGGGGCAGACGAAGCAGCCACCTGGCCAGACTCCGTAGACGTGCACATCGCCCACCGCTCCCGAGTATACTACTCGCCAATGTCCAGTCTCTTGACAACAAGGTAGACGAAATTCGAGCAAGGGATGCCTTCCAGAGAGACATCAGAGATTGAAACATTTTCTGTTTCACAGAAACATGGCTCTCTCGGGATATGTTGTCGGAATCGGTTCAGCCATCAGGCTTCTCCATGTATCGCGCAGACAGAGATAAAAAGGAAGGGCGGGGGTGTATGCTTTATGATTATCTCCCTCAAGCAGATACCAAGACAGCCATCAAGGGACTTCACTGGACTATATGCAAACTGAAAACCATACATCCTGATGCTGCATTTATTGTAGCAAAGCAAATTTGAGAATAGGTCTACCTAAATTCTTCCAGCATATTGATTTTGCTATGCGCATGCACAACACCCTGGACCACTGCTACTCTTAACTCCCGCGATGCATACAAAGCCCTCCTCCACCCTCTCTTCGGTAAATCCGACCACGACGCCATCTTGCTCCTTCCGTCTTATAGGCAAAATTGGACACCGACGTCACGCTTCCAGACAAACTTCTTTGCCTGCTTTGAGAATAATACAGTGCCACCTTCACGGCCCGCTAACAAGGACTGCACCCCTCCCCCTTCTCCGTGGCTGACGTGAGTAAAATATTTTAAAGTGTTAACCCTCGCAAGGCTGCTGGCCCAGACGGCATCCCTAGCCGCGGCCTCAGAGCATGCGCAGATCAGCTGGCAGGTGTGTTTAAGGACATATTAAATCACTCCCTATCCCACTCTGTTTTCCCCACATGCTTCAAGATGGCTACCATTGTTCCTGTACCCAAGTAGGCAAAGATAACTGAACTAAATGACTACCGCCTCATAGCACTCACTTCTGTCATCATGAAGTGCTTTGAGAGACTAGTCAAGGATCATATCACCTCCACCTTACCGGCCACCCTAGACCCACTTCAGTTTGCATACCACCCCAGCAGGTCCACAGACGACGCAATCACCATCACACTGCACACTGCTCTAGCCCATCTGGACAAAAGGAATACCTATGTAAGAATGCTGTTCATTGACGACAACTCAGCATTCAACACCACCCTGGACTTTCTGACCGGCCACCCCAGGTGGTGAAGCCCCCTCCTGTACTCCCTGTTCACTTTAACATCTGCTAACCATGTGTATGTGACAAATACAATTTGATTTGATAAAGAGAGAGTGGTAGAGAGAGAGGAGGCAGGGAGATGAGAACAACAGAGAAAGTGGTAGAGAGAGAGGAGGCAGGGAGATGACAACAACAGAGAAAGAGAGGTAGAGAGAGAGAAGGCAGGGAGATGAGAACAACAGAGAAAGAGAGAGAGTTGTAGAAAGAGAGGAGGCAGGGAGATGAGAACAACAGAGAAAGTGGTAGAGAGAGAGAAGGCAGGGAGATGAGAACAACAGAGAAAGAGAGAGTGGTAGAGAGAGAGAAGGCAGGGAGATGAGAACAACAGAGAAAGTGGTAGAGAGAGAGGAGGCAGGGAGATGAGAACAACAGAGAAAGTGGTAGAGAGAGAGGAGGCAGGGAGATGAGAACAACAGAGAAAGAGAGAGTGGTAGAGAGAGAGAAGGCAGGGAGATGACAACAACAGAGAAAGTGGTAGAGAGAGAGGAGGCAGGGAGATGACAACAACAGAGAAAGTGGTAGAGAGAGAGGAGGCAGGGAGATGACAACAACAGAGAAAGAGAGAGAGAGTGGTAGAGAGAGAGAAGGAAGGGAGATGAGAACAACAGAGAAAGAGAGAGAGAGTGGTAGAGAGAGAAGGCAGGGAGATGAGAACAACAGAGAAAGAGAGGTAGAGAGAGAGAAGGCAGGGAGATGACAACAACAGAGAGAGTGGTAGAGAGAGAGAAGGCAGGGAGATGAGAACAACAGAGAAAGAGAGAGAGAGAGAGAGAAGGCAGGGAGATGACAACAACAGAGAAAGAGAGGTAGAGAGAGAGAAGGCAGGGAGATGACAACAACAGAGAAAGAGAGGTAGAGAGAGAGAAGGCAGGGAGATGACAACAACAGAGAGAGTGGTAGAGAGAGAGAAGGCAGGGAGATGAGAACAACAGAGAGAGTGGTAGAGAGAGAGGAGGCAGGGAGATGACAACAACAGAGAAAGAGAGGTAGAGAGAGAGAAGGCAGGGAGATGAGAACAACAGAGAAAGAGAGAGAGAGAGGTAGAGAGAGAGAAGGCGGGGAGATGAGAACAACAGAGAAAGTGGTAGAGAGAGAGGAGGCAGGGGGATGACAACAACAGAGAAAGAGAGTACGAGACTGGCTCACTGAGTGAGGATATGAAACACCTCTACAGTCCTCACATTAACAGAGAGAGAGGACACTATCACACTACCACTAATACACACTGTGTATTGAGGTTCAGACTCTCATGCCTAGTCAATGACCCAGTAGAGCATACTTCTATTTCCAGCATACGTGAGATAAGCAGTGAGATGAGAAATGCAGAAGGGTCTACCTTTCAGTCCGAACGTCCCAGAGATGGAGGGCTGTTCTCCAGTGAACTTTTTAGGAGTTTTCTGCTTCCGTCCTGGCTCATGAGGAGAACAGAGAGCAAGAAACGGTCAAACACGCTGGGCCCTCATTTCCACTGGACTGCAACTCACAATGCAACAAAACATCCTACTAGTCATAATATTTTAATCTTACTGTGCCTTGTCCTCTCAGGGTCTTCATCTGGATACAGTGGGAGGAGGCTTCCCCCCTCACCATCGCTCTCGCTGCCATCCGGAGTGTTGGGGGAGGTGTCAGAGGAGGAGGCCTGATGTTGAGGGGGCTGGGGGTGTGTGTGCTGTTTCCTCTCCCCCCTCTGGGGGGAACACTCCCCATTCTGGGAGGGACTAGACACATCCTGGGTCTTCTTCACTTTGAAGAACACCGGTGATGGGGTAGTAATCTCCATAGGCCTGGACAGAGCAAGGGTACAATCTAAACCTAGGCTGACAGGGTTAGTTAACGGTGGTGAAAATCCCCGACCCAGGTTACCTTTTCTTGGCGGCCCCCTTCACGGGGGTCTTCTGTAGTTTGGGCTCGGCCGTGGTCTCCACGGTAACTCTCTCTGGGTGGTTCCACAGCTTGTGCTTCTGGAGCCGGACCTTAGTGGCGAACACCGCCTCACAGTCCGGACAGCCATGACTCAACTTCTCCGCTAGGGTTGCCTGGGGGACAGAGAAAAAAGGCGGTAAAAGAGAGACAGAGAAGAAACAGAAGGATATTGATTAGTCTAAAGTTGACAAATCTAATTCAACAGGTGTACAGATTGACAATAAATATGTAGACCCCCTCGAAGCACTGAGAGTGGTCAACAGAGGGAAAAGCCAGGGGTGAGACGGAGCAGGTGAGGAGGGGCGATGTGGGAGAGGAGAGTAATGTTGTCACGATACCAGGTTCAGTATCACGATACTAGATACAATCACGATACCACGGCAAAAACAGAAGTCATATTAGCCAAAGTCCCAGAATGGCCCTTGATGTAGACAGATAAACTCAGCTACTGTTCTATTCAGTTGTTGGGAATCTTTACAAAATTTTTCAGAGATAGCCATGTATGCATTAATGAATCAACTATACTGTTCTTAACAATCTAACAGTATTGTTAAGAACAGTAATTGTCTATCTAACAGTAATTAACAGTTTCAACATTTCTACATGCTGGGTCGTATTATTCAGGTGTGTTAACTTCTGTGCCGCGTGAGTGAGGAGATAACATGATGCAGCCCAGACTCCCAGTGCAGGCTAAGTGGAGCAGAAGTGAGGAGATAACATGATGCAGCCCAGACTCCCAGTGCAGGCTAAGTGGAGCAGGAGTGAGGAGATAACACGATGCAGCCCAGACTCCCAGTGCAGGCTAAGTGGAGCAGAAGTGAGGAGATAACATGATGCAGCCCAGACTCCCAGTGCAGGCTAAGTGGAGCAGGAGTGAGGAGATAACATGATGCAGCCCAGACTCCCAGTGCAGGCTAAGTGGAGCAGGAGTGGGGAGATAACATGATGCAGCCCAGACTCCCAGTGCAGGCTAAGTGGAGCAGGAGTGAGGAGATAACATGATGCAGCCCAGACTCCCAGTGCAGGCTAAGTGGAGCAGGAGTGAGGAGATACCATGATGCAGCCCAGACTCCCAGTGCAGGCTAAGTGGAGCAGAAGTGAGGAGATAACATGATGCAGCCCAGACTCCCAGTGCAGGCTAAGTGGAGCAGGAGTCAGGAGATAACATGATGCAGCCCAGACTCCCAGTGCAGGCTAAGTGGAGCAGGAGTGAGGAGATAACATGATGCAGCCCAGACTCCCAGTGCAGGCTAAGTGGAGCAGGAGTGAGGAGATAACATGATGCAGCCCAGACTCCCAGTGCAGGCTAAGTGGAGCAGGAGTCAGGAGATAACATGATGCAGCCCAGACTCCCAGTGCAGGCTAAGTGGAGCAGGAGTGAGGAGATAACATGATGCAGCCCAGACTCCCAGTGCAGGCTAAGTGTTGCAGGAGTGAGGAGATAACATGATGCAGCCCAGACTCCCAGTGCAGGCTAAGTGGAGCAGGAGTGAGGAGATAACATGATGCAGCCCAGACTCCCAGTGCAGGCTAAGTGGAGCAGGAGTGAGGAGATAACATGATGCAGCCCAGACTCCCAGTGCAGGCTAAGTGGAGCAGGAGTGAGGAGATAACATGATGCAGCCCAGACTCCCAGTGCAGGCTAAGTGTTGCAGGAGTGAGGAGATAACATGATGCAGCCCAGACTCCCAGTGCAGGCTAAGTGGAGCAGGAGTCAGGAGATAACATGATGCAGCCCAGACTCCCAGTGCAGGCTAAATGGAGCAGGAGTGAGGAGATAACATGATGCAGCCCAGACTCCCAGTGAAGGCTAAGTGGAGCAGGAGTGAGGAGATAACATGATGCAGCCCAGACTCCCAGTGCAGGCTAAGTGGAGCAGGAGTGAGGAGATAACATGATGCAGCCCAGACTCCCAGTGCAGGCTAAGTGGAGCAGGAGTGAGGAGATAACATGATGCAGCCCAGACTCCCAGTGCAGGCTAAGTGGAGCAGGAGTGAGGAGATAACATGATGCAGCCCAGACTCCCAGTGCAGGCTAAGTGGAGCAGGAGTGAGGAGATAACATGATGCAGCCCAGACTCCCAGTGCAGGCTAAGTGGAGCAGGAGTGAGGAGATAACATGATGCAGCCCAGACTCCCAGTGCAGGCTAAGTGGAGCAGGAGTGAGGAGATAACATGATGCAGCCCAGACTCCCAGTGCAGGCTAAGTGGAGCAGGAGTGAGGAGATAACATGATGCAGCCCAGACTCCCAGTGAAGGCTAAGTGGAGCAGGAGTGAGGAGATAACATGATGCAGCCCAGACTCCCAGTGCAGGCTAAGTGGAGCAGGAGTGAGGAGATAACATGATGCAGCCCAGACTCCCAGTGCAGGCTAAGTGGAGCAGAAGTGAGGAGATAACATGATGCAGCCCAGACTCCCAGTGAAGGCTAAGTGGAGCAGAAGTGAGGAGATAACATGATGCAGCCCAGACTCCCAGTGCAGGCTAAGTGGAGCAGGAGTGAGGAGATAACATGATGCAGCCCAGACTCCCAGTGCAGGCTAAGTGGAGTAGGAGTGAGGAGATAACATGATGCAGCCCAGACTCCCAGTGCAGGCTAAGTGGAGCAGAAGTGAGGAGATAACATGATGCAGCCCAGACTCCCAGTGAAGGCTAAGTGGAGCAGAAGTGAGGAGATAACATGATGCAGCCCAGACTCCCAGTGCAGGCTAAGTGGAGCAGGAGTGAGGAGATAACATGATGCAGCCCAGACTCCCAGTGCAGGCTAAGTGGAGCAGGAGTGGGGAGATAACATGATGCAGCCCAGACTCCCAGTGAAGGCTAAGTGGAGCAGAAGTGAGGAGATAACATGATGCAGCCCAGACTCCCAGTGAAGGCTAAGTGGAGCAGAAGTGAGGAGATAACATGATGCAGCCCAGACTCCCAGTGCAGGCTAAGTGTTGCAGGAGTGAGGAGATAACATGATGCAGCCCAGACTCCCAGTGCAGGCTAAGTGGAGCAGGAGTGAGGAGATAACATGATGCAGCCCAGACTCCCAGTGCAGGCTAAGTGGAGCAGGAGTGAGGAGATAACATGATGCAGCCCAGACTCCCAGTGCAGGCTAAGTGGAGCAGAAGTGAGGAGATAACATGATGCAGCCCAGACTCCCAGTGAAGGCTAAGTGGAGCAGAAGTGAGGAGATAACATGATGCAGCCCAGACTCCCAGTGCAGGCTAAGTGGAGCAGAAGTGAGGAGATAACATGATGCAGCCCAGACTCCCAGTGAAGGCTAAGTGGAGCAGAAGTGAGGAGATAACATGATGCAGCCCAGACTCCCAGTGCAGGCTAAGTGGAGCAGGAGTGAGGAGATAACATGATGCAGCCCAGACTCCCAGTGCAGGCTAAGTGGAGCAGGAGTGAGGAGATAACATGATGCAGCCCAGACTCCCAGTGAAGGCTAAGTGGAGCAGGAGTGAGGAGATAACATGATGCAGCCCAGACTCCCAGTGCAGGCTAAGTGGAGCAGAAGTGAGGAGATAACATGATGCAGCCCAGACTCCCAGTGCAGGCTAAGTGGAGCAGGAGTGAGGAGATAACATGATGCAGCCCAGACTCCCAGTGCAGGCTAAGTGTTGCAGGAGTGAGGAGATAACATGATGCAGCCCAGACTCCCAGTGCAGGCTAAGTGGAGCAGGAGTCAGGAGATAACATGATGCAGCCCAGACTCCCAGTGCAGGCTAAATGGAGCAGGAGTGAGGAGATAACATGATGCAGCCCAGACTCCCAGTGAAGGCTAAGTGGAGCAGGAGTGAGGAGATAACATGATGCAGCCCAGACTCCCAGTGCAGGCTAAGTGGAGCAGGAGTGAGGAGATAACATGATGCAGCCCAGACTCCCAGTGCAGGCTAAGTGGAGCAGGAGTGAGGAGATAACATGATGCAGCCCAGACTCCCAGTGCAGGCTAAGTGGAGCAGGAGTGAGGAGATAACATGATGCAGCCCAGACTCCCAGTGCAGGCTAAGTGGAGCAGGAGTGAGGAGATAACATGATGCAGCCCAGACTCCCAGTGCAGGCTAAGTGGAGCAGGAGTGAGGAGATAACATGATGCAGCCCAGACTCCCAGTGCAGGCTAAGTGGAGCAGGAGTGAGGAGATAACATGATGCAGCCCAGACTCCCAGTGCAGGCTAAGTGGAGCAGGAGTGAGGAGATAACATAATGCAGCCCAGACTCCCAGTGCAGGCTAAGTGGAGCAGGAGTGGGGAGATAACATGATGCAGCCCAGACTCCCAGTGAAGGCTAAGTGGAGCAGAAGTGAGGAGATAACATGATGCAGCCCAGACTCCCAGTGAAGGCTAAGTGGAGCAGAAGTGAGGAGATAACATGATGCAGCCCAGACTCCCAGTGCAGGCTAAGTGGAGCAGGAGTGAGGAGATAACATGATGCAGCCCAGACTCCCAGTGCAGGCTAAGTGGAGCAGAAGTGAGGAGATAACATGATGCAGCCCAGACTCCCAGTGCAGGCTAAGTGGAGCAGGAGTGAGGAGATAACATGATGCAGCCCAGACTCCCAGTGCAGGCTAAGTGGAGCAGAAGTGAGGAGATAACATGATGCAGCCCAGACTCCCAGTGCAGGCTAAGTGGAGCAGGCATGTTGTACTCGCCCTGTAAGGGAGACATTGGCTGCGCTGATAGACAGACGTGATCCGTGAGACACGTTTGACAGAAGTACCGAAAGCAACAAAAATTCTAGTACCGAGCCAATTTTCATGTTCTAGTTTCGAAAAAGTACCGAAGTTTCGGTATACCGTGTAACACTGGAGGAGAGAGACGGTGGGGTGAGTAGAGGGTCATGTCTCACCCCCTGGCAGCGTTGGTAGTGGTATTTGAGGCCGTAGATGCTGGGGAACTCCAACCAGCAGCCTGAACACGGACACTTTACCCTTGACCTCCTCTTAAACTCATCCTTCCACTGGACCATCATGTTAGCCTGCAGAGAGGGGGAGAGATGAGATACACATGCTTCTCACACACTCAGGGAGTAGCGGGGAGTAGGGAGGGAGTAGGGGGAGTAAGGAGGGAGTAAGGGGGGAGTAGGAGGGAGTAGGGAGGGAGTAAGGGGAGAGTAGGGAGGGAGTAAGGGGAGAGTAGGGAGGGAGTAGGGAGGGGTAGGGAGGGTTAGTGAGGAAGTAGGGAGTAGTAGGGAGGAGTAGGGAGGGAGTAGGGAGGGAGTAGAGAGGGGTGGGGGGGTAGGGGGAGTAGGGAGGGAGTAAGGGGGAGAAGGGAGGGAGTAGGGGGAGTAGGGAGGGAGTAAGGGGGGAGTAGGGAGGGAGTAGGGAGGGTGTAGGGGGGAGTAGGGAGGGAGTAGGGAGGGGTAGTGAGGAAGTAAGGAGGAGTAGGGAGGAGTAGGGAGGGAGTAGAGAGGGGTAGGGATGAGTAGGGAGGAGTAAGGAGGGAGTAGGGAGGAGTAGGGAGGAGTAGGGAGGAGTAGGGAGGAGTAGGGAAGAGTAGGGAGGAGTAGGGATGGAGTAGGGAAGAGTAGGGGGAGTAGGGAGGGAGTAGGGAGGAGTAGGGAGGGAGTAGGGGGGGTAGGGAGGAGTAGGGAGGAGTAGGGAGGGTGTAGGGAAGGAGTAGGGAGGAGAAGGGAGGAGTAGGGAGGAGTAGGGAGGAGTAGGGAGGGGTAGGGAGGAGTAGGGAGGAGTAGGGGGAGTAGGGAGGAGTAGGGGGATTAGGGAGGAGTAGGGGGAGTAGGGAGGAGTAGGGGGAGTAGGGAGGGAGTAGGGAGGAGTAGGGAGGGAGTAGGGAGGGAGTAGGGAGGAGTAGGGGGAGTAGGGAGGAGTAGGGGGAGTAGGGGGAGTAGGGAGGAGTAGGGGGAGTAGGGGGAGTAGGGGGAGTAGGGAGGAGTAGGGAGGAGTAGGGAGGGAGTAGGGAGGAGTAGGGAGGAGTAGGGAGGGAGTAGGGAGGGAGTAGGGAGGAGTAGGGGGAGTAGGGAGGGTGTAGGGAGGAGTAGGGAGGAGTAGGGAGGAGTAGGGGGAGTAGGGAGGGAGTAGGAGGAGTAGGGAGGGAGTAGGGAGGAGTAGGGAGGAGTAGGGGGAGTAGGGAGGGTGTAGGGAGGAGTAGGGGAGTAGGGAGGAGTAGGGGAGTAGGGAGGAGTAGGGGGAGTAGGGAGGGAGTAGGGAGGGAGTAGGGAGGGAGTAGGGAGGAGTAGGGGGAATAGGGAGGGAGTAGGGAGGAGTAGGGAGGAGTAGGGGGAGTAGGGAGGAGTAGGGGAGTAGGGAGGGAGTAGGGAGGAGTAGGGAGGAGTAGGGAGGAGTAGGGGGAGTAGGGAGGAGTAGGGGGAGTAGGGAGGAGTAGGGGGAGTAGGGAGGAGTAGGGGGAGTAGGGAGGGAGTAGGGAGGAGTAGAGAGGGGTAGGGGGAGTAGGGAGGGAGTAGGGAGGAGTAGGGGGAGTAGGGAGGGAGTAGGGAGGAGTAGGGAGAGTAGGGGGAGTAGGGAGGGGTAGGGAGGAGTAGGGAGGAGTAGGGGGAGTAGGGAGGAGTAGGGGGAGTAGGGAGGAGTAGGGGGAGTAGGGAGGAGTAGGGGGAGTAGGGAGGGAGTAGGGAGGAGTAGGGAGGGAGTAGGGAGGGAGTAGGGAGGAGTAGGGAGGAGTAGGGAGGAGTAGGGGGAGTAGGGAGGAGTAGGGGGAGTAGGGGGAGTAGGGGGAGTAGGGAGGAGTAGGGGGAGTAGGGGGAGTAGGGAGGAGTAGGGGGAGTAGGGAGGGAGTAGTGAGGGTGTAGGGAGGGAGTAGGGAGGAGTAGGGGGGAGTAGGGGGAGTAGGGAGGAGTAGGGGGAGTAGGGAGGGAGTAGGGAGGGTGTAGGGAGGGAGTAGGGAGGGAGTAGGGAGGAGTAGGGAGGGGTAGGGGGAGTAGGGAGGAGTAGGGAGGAGTAGGGGGAGTAGGGAGGAGTAGGGGGAGTAGGGAGGAGTAGGGGGAGTAGGGAGGGAGTAGGGAGGAGTAGGGAGGGAGTAGGGAGGAGTAGGGGGAGTAGGGAGGAGTAGGGGGAGTAGGGGGAGTAGGGAGGAGTAGGGGGAGTAGGGGGAGTAGGGGGAGTAGGGAGGAGTAGGGGGAGTAGGGAGGAGTAGGGGGAGTAGGGAGGGAGTAGTGAGGGTGTAGGGAGGGAGTAGGGAGGAGTAGGGGGGAGTAGGGGGAGTAGGGAGGAGTAGGGGGAGTAGGGAGGGAGTAGGGAGGGAGTAGGGAGGGAGTAGGGAGGAGTAGGGAGGAGTAGGGGAGTAGGGAGGAGTAGGGAGGGAGTAGGGAGGAGTAGGGGGATAATAGATACTGACAGGAATACTCCTCATATCCTGTACTTCAGCTCTGGGACGCCCCTTCTTCTTCCCCTCCCCTCTTTCACTACAAGGAGGACCTGCAAGAGAAAAAGAGAGTGGTGGAGGAGAGTTGGGAAAGGGGAACAGTTGGGATTTCTGTGACCTGTTTCACTGGTTCAATTCACAACACACACAGCTACCTTCCAACTCAGGCAGACAGGAGAATAAAACACATTTGGAACACATTCAAGTGCAAACAAATGTCAATATTTTTACTGTGGAACTAAGCATAGACAAAAACAGTTGATAGTCTTGGTCACAAAGACAAAGATGAATCTTCACTGGCTTGGATTATACCTGCTCAGCAACTGAGCAATAGTCACACCTCAAGATATATTAAAAACCAGTGTAGGCACAGCTGTGGCAGCGGGTTAAAGGCTGTTTAGTGTGTGTGTGTGTGTGTGTGTGTGTGTGTGTGTGTGTGTGTGTGTGTGTGTGCATGTGCATGTCCGTGCATCAGCATAGGTATGTAAAGGCCATTTGCTGATCCAAATAAATCACCTATAAATCACCAAAGCCTCTGACACAGCACACAGAGGACTCTCTCTCCATCTCTCTTTCTTCTATCGCTCTCTCCCTCTCTCTTTCTTCTATCGCTCTCTCCCTCTCTCTTTCTTCTATCGCTCTCTCCCTCTCTCTTTCTTTCTTCTATCGCTCTCTCCCTCTCTCTCCCTCTCTCTTTCTTCTATTGCTCTCTCCCTCTCTCTTTCTTCTATCGCTCTCTCCCTCTCTCTCTCTCTCTCTCTCCCTCTCTCTCCCTCCCCTAGCTCCCACCCACCCTCTCTCTCTACATATACAACTTACACCACTTTCTCCTCCTTATCTGTGATGGAGGATAGAGGGGGTGAGGAAAGTGTGATGGAGGATAGAGGGGTGAGGAAAGTGTGATGGAGGATAGAGGGGGTGAGGAAAGTGTGATGGAGGGTAGAGGGGGTGAGGAAAGTGTGATGGAGGATAGAGGGGGTGAGGAAAGTGTGATGGAGGGTAGAGGGGGTGAGGAATGTGTGATGGAGGATAGAGGGGGTGAGGAAAGCGTGATGGAGGATAGAGGGGGTGAGGAAAGTGTGATGGAGGATAGAGGGGGTGAGGAAAGTGTGATGGAGGGTAGAGGGGGTGAGGAAAGTGTGATGGAGGATAGAGGGGGTGAGGAAAGTGTGATGGAGGGTAGAGGGGGTGAGGAAAGTGTGATGGAGGATAGAGGGGGTGAGGAAGGTGTGATGGAGGATAGAGGGGGTGAGGAAAGTGTGATGGAGGGTAGAGGGGGTGAGGAAAGTGTGATGAGGGATAGAGGGGGTGAGGAAAGTGTGATGGAGGATAGAGGGGGTGAGGAAAGTGTGATTGAAGACAGAGGGGGTGAAGAAAGGCAGGGTGGGGAAAGAGATCGAGGGGAGGATGCAGAGCAAAATGTAGAGAGGTTGAAGGGAAGACTTTGTTCCTCCAACAAATGTCCCAGGCTAGTCCCATTCTAAAGATCCCAACAAATGTCCCAGGCTAGTCCCATTCTAAAGATCCCAACAAATGTCCCAGGCTAGTCCCATTCTAAAGATCCCAACAAATGTCCCAGGCTAGTCCCATTCTAAAGATCCCAACAAATGTCCCAGGCTAGTCCCATTCTAAAGATCCCAACAAATGTCCCAGGCTAGTCCCATTCTAAAGATCCCAACAAATGTCCCAGGCTAGTCCCATTCTAAAGATCCCAACAAATGTCCCAGGCTAGTCCCATTCTAAAGATCCCAACAAATGTCCCAGGCTAGTCCCATTCTAAAGATCCCAACAAATGTCCCAGGCTAGTCCCATTCTAAAGATCCCAACAAATGTCCCAGGCTAGTCCCATTCTAAAGATCCCAACAAATGTCCCAGGCTAGTCCCATTCTAAAGATCCCAACAAATGTCCCAGGCTAGTCGCATTCTAAAGATCCCAACAAATGTCCCAGGCTAGTCCCATTCTAAAGATCCCAACAAATGTCCCAGGCTAGTCCCATTCTAAAGATCCCAACAAATGTCCCAGGCTAGTCCCATTCTAAAGATCCCAACAAATGTCCCAGGCTAGTCCCATTCTAAAGATCCCAACAAATGTCCCAGGCTAGTCCCATTCTAAAGATCCCAACAAATGTCCCAGGCTAGTCCCATTCTAAAGATCCCAACAAATGTCCCAGGCTAGTCCAATTCTAAAGATCCCAACAAATGTCCCAGGCTAGTCCCATTCTAAAGATCCCAACAAATGTCCCAGGCTAGTCCCATTCTAAAGATCCCAACAAATGTCCCAGGCTAGTCCCATTCTAAAGATCCCAACAAATGTCCCAGGCTAGTCCCATTCTAAAGATCCCAACAAATGTCCCAGGCTAGTCCCATTCTAAAGATCCCAACAAATGTCCCAGGCTAGTCCCATTCTAAAGATCCCAACAAATGTCCCAGGCTAGTCCCATTCTAAAGATCCCAACAAATGTCCCAGGCTAGTCCCATTCTAAAGATCCCAACAAATGTCCCAGGCTAGTCCCATTCTAAAGATCCCAGCAAATGTCCCAGGCTAGTCCAATTCTAAAGATCCCAACAAATGTCCCAGGCTAGTCCCATTCTAAAGATCCCAACAAATGTCCCAGGCTAGTCCCATTCTAAAGATCCCAACAAATGTCCCAGGCTAGTCCCATTCTAAAGATCCCAACAAATGTCCCAGGCTAGTCCCATTCTAAAGATCCCAACAAATGTCCCAGGCTAGTCCAATTCTAAAGATCCCAACAAATGTCCCAGGCTAGTCCCATTCTAAAGATCCCAACAAATGTCCCAGGCTAGTCCCATTCTAAAGATCCCAACAAATGTCCCAGGCTAGTCCCATTCTAAAGATCCCAACAAATGTCCCAGGCTAGTCCAATTCTAAAGATCCCAACAAATGTCCCAGGCTAGTCCCATTCTAAAGATCCCAACAAATGTCCCAGGCTAGTACCATTCTAAAGATCCCAACAAATGTCACAGGCTAGTCCCATTCTAAAGATCCCAACAAATGTCCCAGGCTAGTCCCATTCTAAAGATCCCAACAAATGTCACAGGCTAGTCCCATTCTAAAGATCCCAACAAATGTCACAGGCTAGTCCCATTCTAAAGATCCCAACAAATGTCCCAGGCTAGTCCCATTCTAAAGATCCCAACAAATGTCCCAGGCTAGTCCCATTCTAAAGATCCCAACAAATGTCCCAGGCTAGTCCAATTCTAAAGATCCCAACAAATGTCCCAGGCTAGTCCCATTCTAAAGATCCCAACAAATGTCCCAGGCTAGTCCCATTCTAAAGATCCCAACAAATGTCCCAGGCTAGTCGCATTCTAAAGATCCCAACAAATGTCCCAGGCTAGAACCATTCTAAAGATCCCAACAAATGTCCCAGGCTAGTCCCATTCTAAAGATCCCAACAAATGTCCCAGGCTAGTCCCATTCTAAAGATCCCAACAAATGTCCCAGGCTAGTCCCATTCTAAAGATCCCAACAAATGTCCCAGGCTAGTCCCATTCTAAAGATCCCAACAAATGTCCCAGGCTAGTCCCATTCTAAAGATCCCAACAAATGTCCCAGGCTAGTCCCATTCTAAAGATCCCAACAAATGTCCCAGGCTAGTCCCATTCTAAAGATCCCAACAAATGTCCCAGGCTAGTCCAATTCTAAAGATCCCAACAAATGTCCCAGGCTAGTCCCATTCTAAAGATCCCAACAAATGTCACAGGCTAGTCCCATTCTAAAGATCCCAACAAATGTCCCAGGCTAGTCCCATTCTAAAGATCCCAACAAATGTCCAAGGCTAGTCCCATTCTAAAGATCCCAACAAATGTCCCAGGCTAGTCCCATTCTAAAGATCCCAACAAATGTCCCAGGCTAGTCCCATTCTAAAGATCCCAACAAATGTCCCAGGCTAGTCCCATTCTAAAGATCCCAACAAATGTCCCAGGCTAGTCCCATTCTAAAGATCCCAACAAATGTCCCAGGCTAGTCCCATTCTAAAGATCCCAACAAATGTCCCAGGCTAGTCCCATTCTAAAGATCCCAACAAATGTCCCAGGCTAGTCCCATTCTAAAGATCCCAACAAATGTCCCAGGCTAGTCCCATTCTAAAGATCCCAACAAATGTCCCAGGCTAGTCCCATTCTAAAGATCCCAACAAATGTCCCAGGCTAGTCCCATTCTAAAGATCCCAACAAATGTCCCAGGCTAGTCGCATTCTAAAGATCCCAACAAATGTCCCAGGCTAGTCCCATTCTAAAGATCCCAACAAATGTCCCAGGCTAGTCCCATTCTAAAGATCCCAACAAATGTCCCAGGCTAGTCCAATTCTAAAGATCCCAACAAATGTCCCAGGCTAGTCCCATTCTAAAGATCCCAACAAATGCATCTAGTCACCTTTCAACGTCCACTGTTTTATCAGTCCTGAGACAAATATACAGGCCTTGATTGTTCTATTAACAGAGAACTCCCATCTAGATCAGGGCCTATGTCTGTCTGAAAGAATTACAGAAGTGTAAGAGTCATTACTAGTCATACCGAAACACCTGTTAGGGCAGAGATTTTGCTCAGCCCTCAATCACTCTCATTAAACATGAGAAAAGGTAGATGGATTACATGTACTCTTCCATGGCAATGATACAGGGAAAATGAAGATATTCTTCT
>NC_048580.1:62434627-62449627 GCF_013265735.2 Oncorhynchus mykiss
TCTCTCTCTCCCCCTCTCTGTCTTTCTCTCATTCTCCCCCTATCTCTCTCTGTCTCTCTCTCCCCCTATCTGTCTTTCTCTCCCTCTCCCCCTATCTCTCTCTGTCCCTCTCCCTCTCTCTTTCTCTCCCTCTATCTCTCTCCCCCTCTCTGTCTTTCTCTCCCTCTCCCCTATCTTTCTCTGTCTTTCTCTCCCTCTCCAAGATCTTTCTCTGTCTTTCTCTCCCTCTCCCCTCTGTCTTTCTCTCACTCTCCCCTATCTCTCTCTGTCTCTCTCCCACCTCTTTCTCTCTCTCCCTTTCCCCCTCTCTCTCTCCCACCTCATTCTCTCTCTATTTCTCTCTCTTTCCCCCTCTCCCACCTCTGTCTCTCTCTCCCTATCCTCTCTCTCTACCACCCCTCTCTCTCTGTATGTCTCCCACCCGTCTCTCTCTCTCCCTCTCCTCTCTCGCTCTGTATGCCTCTCTCTCTGTCTCTCTCCCTCTCCCACCCCTCTCTCTCTCTCTGTATGTCTCCCACCTGTCTTTCTCTCATTCTCCCCCTCTCTCTCTTTCTCTCTCTCACTCTCCCCCTCTATTTCTTTCCATCTCTTTCATTCTCCCCCTCTCTCACTATCTCTCTCTGTCTCTCTCTCCCCCTCTCTGTCTTTCTCTCACTCTCCCCCTCTCTCCCTATCTCTCTCTGTCTCTCTCTCCCCCTCTCTGTCTTTCTCTCATTCTCCCCCTCTCTCCCTATCTCTCTCTGTCTCTCTCTCCCCCTATCTGTCTTTCTCTCCCTCTCCCCCCATCTCTCTCTGTCTCTCTCCCTCTCTCTTTCTCTCCCTCTATCTCTCTCCCCCTCTCTGTCTTTCTCTCCCTCTCCCCTCTGTCTTTCTCTCCCTCTCCCCAATCTCTCTCTGTCTCTCTCCCACCTCTTTCTCTCTCTCCCTTTCCCCCTCTCTCTCTCCCACCTCTTTCTCTCTCTATATCCCTCTTTCACCTCTGTCTCTCTCTTTCCCCCTCTCCCACCTCTGTCTCTGTCTCCCTATCCTCTCTCTCTACCACCCCTCTCTCTCTGTATGTCTCCCACCCGTCTCTCTCTCTCCCTCTCCTCTCTCGCTCGGTATGCCTCTCTCTCTGTCTCTCTCTCCCTCTCCCACCCCTCTCTCTCTCTCTGTATGTCTCCCACCTGTCTCTCTCTCTCTCTCCCTCCCCCTCTCTCTCCCTCTCCTCTCTCGCTCTGTATGCCTCTCTCTCTCTCTCTCCCCCCCCCCCCTCTCTCTCTGTCTGACATCTCTATCGCTCCCTGGTCTGTTTCCAGACAGTTAATAGGCAGAGAGGAGGATCACCACCATAACATTACAGCTTCAGGTAGCCCAGACACATTCATTTTCCCTTTCCCTCTCTGGCTGAGGGCTATGCAAGGTGCACACACACACACACACACACACACACACACACACACACACACACACACACACACACAGGACTAAACGTCACTTCTCCATTTGATAGCACAAAGTGCACTAGAGAGCATTCTCTATGAGCCAAGAATCCACACACAGCACAGCTCAACTGTGGGGGTATCTTGTTACCAAAGAGGATATGCCACGCTTTAAACAGCAGAATCAACAGAAAACCCAATACTCACTGATTTCTGCTGTATAATTGTGCATCTTGAATAGACTTCCATTGATTGTAGAGCATTCTGTTCCACTGCCAGACTGCCTGGTATGCCTCACACCATTCTAAAGAGGCCATAGAAGTCAACTAAACCTTGTTCTATCATTCTATTGGCCCAAAACCAACAGTCTGCTCACTCTCATCCAATCACAGAAGCTCTGGATGACTGAACTTCCATCTAGAATCATGGGAAATCAGGCCCACTGGTGAAATGATATCACGTAGGAGCTGCTGAGGAGAAAAACACACATTGCTCTGAGAGGGATGAATTTCCTAGACAGTTTCCCACGTACTACATTATTAGCATGACGCATAAAAGGCTATAGCTCGCTCTTGTTCAGGTTATCGTTCATTACATACGTATGATTACCATGTATACCTAACACAGATCCAGACACAGAACAGCAGTTCAGACAGTGCAATATCTTAGTCAATGACTGTGACACACACACACACAGTACTCCCCCCTCCTCCACTCCCCATCCCCTCATCCTGCCAAAAGGAGGTGTGACTAGAAGAAAAAGTGATCTCATACATACTCACCAACACCAGACAGAGAAACCCACAACAATTCAATTTCTCCCTCAAAACAAACATTACTAATCTATACCTCCTATCGATTTGGTGTTTTCACCACTGAGAGAGTTTAAAGGGGTGGACATCGACAGAGAGGAGAAAGGCTTTGGGACAGATGAGAGAGAGGGAGGGTAGAAAGAGAGAAGAAGAGATAAAAGAGAGAGCGAGAGAGAGAAAGTGAGAGAGCGAGAAAGAGAGAGATTCTACAAAGAGATGCTTGGTCAGCAGATGGAGTCTGTGTGGTGGGTTGGAGACTAGGGTCTACACTGTTGGTAGCCTGACATCTAAGAACCGCAGGTACACACACACACACACACACACACACACAAACAAGCAGCCAATGCTCAGAGAACAAAAAGCCCTACATCCTATGTCACTGGTGAACTGCCACCATGAGGCATTTCCCTGGTTAGAACCATACGACCACGACTCTGGCATTTCCCTGGTTAGAACCATACGACCACGACTCTGGCATTTCCCGTGGTTAGAACCATACGACCACGACTCTGGCATTTCCCAGGTTAGAACCATACGACCACGACTCTGGCATTTCCCATGGTTAGAACCATACGACCACGACTCTGGCATTTCCCTGGTTAGAACCATATGACCACGACTCTGGCATTTCCCTGGTTAGAACCATACCACCACGACTCTGGCATTTCCCATGGTTAGAACCATACGACCACGACTCTGGCATTTCCCTGGTTAGAACCATACGACCACGACTCTGGCATTTCCCTGGTTAGAACCATACGACCACGACTCTGGCATTTCCCGTGGTTAGAACCATACGACCACGACTCTGGCATTTCCCGTGGTTAGAACCATACGACCACGACTCTGGCATTTCCCGTGGTTAGAACCAAACGACCACGACTCTGGCATTTCCCATGGTTAGAACCATACGACCACGACTCTGGCATTTCCCGTGGTTAGAACCATACGACCACGACTCTGGCATTTCCCGTGGTTAGAACCATATGACCACGACTCTGGCATTTCCCGTGGTTAGAACCATACGACCACGAATCTGGCATTTCCCTGGTTAGAACCATACGACCACGACTCTGGCATTTCCCTGGTTAGAACCATACGACCACGACTCTGGCATTTCCCATGGTTAGAACCATACGACCACGACTCTGGCATTTCCCTGGTTAGAACCATACGACCACGACTCTGGCATTTCCCGTGGTTAGAACCATACGACCACGACTCTGGCATTTCCCGTGGTTAGAACCATACGACCACGACTCTGGCATTTCCCTGGTTAGAACCATACGACCACGACTCTGGCATTTCCCTGGTTAGAACCATACGACCACGACTCTGGCATTTCCCTGGTTAGAACCATACGACCACGACTCTGGCATTTCCCATGGTTAGAACCATACGACCACGACTCTGGCATTTCCCATGGTTAGAACCATACGACCACGACTCTGGCATTTCCCTGGTTAGAACCATACGACCACAACTCTGGCATTTCCCTGGTTAGAACCATACGACCACGACTCTGGCATTTCCCTGGTTAGAACCATACGACCACGACTCTGGCATTTCCCGTGGTTAGAACCATACGACCACGACTCTGGCATTTCCCTGGTTAGAACCATACGACCACGACTCTGGCATTTCCCTGGTTAGAACCATACGACCACGACTCTGGCATTTCCCTGGTTAGAACCATACGACCACGACTCTGGCATTTCCCATGGTTAGAACCATACGACCACGACTCTGGCATTTCCCATGGTTAGAACCATACGACCACGACTCTGGCATTTCCCTGGTTAGAACCATACGACCACGACTCTGGCATTTCCCTGGTTAGAACCATACGACCACGACTCTGGCATTTCCCATGGTTAGAACCATACGACCACGACTCTGGCATTTCCCTGGTTAGAACCATACGACCACGACTCTGGCATTTCCCTGGTTAGAACCATACGACCACGACTCTGGCATTTCCCGTGGTTAGAACCATACGACCACGACTCTGGCATTTCCCGTGGTTAGAACCATACGACCACGACTCTGGCATTTCCCGTGGTTAGAACCAAACGACCACGACTCTGGCATTTCCCTGGTTAGAACCATACGACCACGACTCTGGCATTTCCCATGGTTAGAACCATACGACCACGACTCTGGCATTTCCCATGGTTAGAACCATACGACCACGACTCTGGCATTTCCCTGGTTAGAACCATACGACCACGACTCTGGCATTTCCCTGGTTAGAACCATACGACCACGACTCTGGCATTTCCCATGGTTAGAACCATACGACCACGACTCTGGCATTTCCCTGGTTAGAACCATACGACCACGACTCTGGCATTTCCCTGGTTAGAACCATACGACCACGACTCTGGCATTTCCCGTGGTTAGAACCATACGACCACGACTCTGGCATTTCCCGTGGTTAGAACCATACGACCACGACTCTGGCATTTCCCGTGGTTAGAACCAAACGACCACGACTCTGGCATTTCCCATGGTTAGAACCATACGACCACGACTCTGGCATTTCCCATGGTTAGAACCATACGACCACGACTCTGGCATTTCCCGTGGTTAGAACCATATGACCACGACTCTGGCATTTCCCGTGGTTAGAACCATACGACCACGAATCTGGCATTTCCCTGGTTAGAACCATACGACCACGACTCTGGCATTTCCCTGGTTAGAACCATACGACCACGACTCTGGCATTTCCCATGGTTAGAACCATACGACCACGACTCTGGCATTTCCCTGGTTAGAACCATACGACCACGACTCTGGCATTTCCCATGGTTAGAACCATACGACCACGACTCTGGCATTTCCCTGGTTAGAACCATACGACCACGACTCTGGCATTTCCCGTGGTTAGAACCATACGACCACGACTCTGGCATTTCCCATGGTTAGAACCATACGACCACGACTCTGGCATTTCCCTGGTTAGAACCATACGACCACGACTCTGGCATTTCCCTGGTTAGAACCATACGACCACGACTCTGGCATTTCCCTGGTTAGAACCATACGACCACGACTCTGGCATTTCCCATGGTTAGAACCATACGACCACGACTCTGGCATTTCCCATGGTTAGAACCATACGACCACGACTCTGGCATTTCCCTGGTTAGAACCATACGACCACGACTCTGGCATTTCCCTGGTTAGAACCATACGACCACGACTCTGGCATTTCCCTGGTTAGAACCATACGACCACGACTCTGGCATTTCCCGTGGTTAGAACCATACGACCACGACTCTGGCATTTCCCGTGGTTAGAACCATACGACCACGACTCTGGCATTTCCCGTGGTTAGAACCATACGACCACGAATCTGGCATTTCCCTGGTTAGAACCATACGACCACGACTCTGGCATTTCCCTGGTTAGAACCATACGACCACGACTCTGGCATTTCCCGTGGTTAGAACCATACGACCACGACTCTGGCATTTCCCTGGTTAGAACCATACGACCACGACTCTGGCATTTCCCGTGGTTAGAACCATACGACCACGACTCTGGCATTTCCCGTGGTTAGAACCATACGACCACGACTCTGGCATTTCCCTGGTTAGAACCATACGACCACGACTCTGGCATTTCCCTGGTTAGAACCATACGACCACGACTCTGGCATTTCCCTGGTTAGAACCATACGACCACGACTCTGGCATTTCCCATGGTTAGAACCATACGACCACGACTCTGGCATTTCCCATGGTTAGAACCATACGACCACGACTCTGGCATTTCCCTGGTTAGAACCATACGACCACAACTCTGGCATTTCCCTGGTTAGAACCATACGACCACGACTCTGGCATTTCCCTGGTTAGAACCATACGACCACGACTCTGGCATTTCCCGTGGTTAGAACCATACGACCACGACTCTGGCATTTCCCTGGTTAGAACCATACGACCACGACTCTGGCATTTCCCTGGTTAGAACCATACGACCACGACTCTGGCATTTCCCTGGTTAGAACCATACGACCACGACTCTGGCATTTCCCATGGTTAGAACCATACGACCACGACTCTGGCATTTCCCATGGTTAGAACCATACGACCACGACTCTGGCATTTCCCTGGTTAGAACCATACGACCACGACTCTGGCATTTCCCTGGTTAGAACCATACGACCACGACTCTGGCATTTCCCATGGTTAGAACCATACGACCACGACTCTGGCATTTCCCTGGTTAGAACCATACGACCACGACTCTGGCATTTCCCTGGTTAGAACCATACGACCACGACTCTGGCATTTCCCGTGGTTAGAACCATACGACCACGACTCTGGCATTTCCCGTGGTTAGAACCATACGACCACGACTCTGGCATTTCCCGTGGTTAGAACCAAACGACCACGACTCTGGCATTTCCCTGGTTAGAACCATACGACCACGACTCTGGCATTTCCCATGGTTAGAACCATACGACCACGACTCTGGCATTTCCCATGGTTAGAACCATACGACCACGACTCTGGCATTTCCCTGGTTAGAACCATACGACCACGACTCTGGCATTTCCCTGGTTAGAACCATACGACCACGACTCTGGCATTTCCCATGGTTAGAACCATACGACCACGACTCTGGCATTTCCCTGGTTAGAACCATACGACCACGACTCTGGCATTTCCCTGGTTAGAACCATACGACCACGACTCTGGCATTTCCCGTGGTTAGAACCATACGACCACGACTCTGGCATTTCCCGTGGTTAGAACCATACGACCACGACTCTGGCATTTCCCGTGGTTAGAACCAAACGACCACGACTCTGGCATTTCCCATGGTTAGAACCATACGACCACGACTCTGGCATTTCCCATGGTTAGAACCATACGACCACGACTCTGGCATTTCCCGTGGTTAGAACCATATGACCACGACTCTGGCATTTCCCGTGGTTAGAACCATACGACCACGAATCTGGCATTTCCCTGGTTAGAACCATACGACCACGACTCTGGCATTTCCCTGGTTAGAACCATACGACCACGACTCTGGCATTTCCCATGGTTAGAACCATACGACCACGACTCTGGCATTTCCCTGGTTAGAACCATACGACCACGACTCTGGCATTTCCCGTGGTTAGAACCATACGACCACGACTCTGGCATTTCCCATGGTTAGAACCATACGACCACGACTCTGGCATTTCCCTGGTTAGAACCATACGACCACGACTCTGGCATTTCCCTGGTTAGAACCATACGACCACGACTCTGGCATTTCCCTGGTTAGAACCATACGACCACGACTCTGGCATTTCCCATGGTTAGAACCATACGACCACGACTCTGGCATTTCCCATGGTTAGAACCATACGACCACGACTCTGGCATTTCCCTGGTTAGAACCATACGACCACGACTCTGGCATTTCCCTGGTTAGAACCATACGACCACGACTCTGGCATTTCCCTGGTTAGAACCATACGACCACGACTCTGGCATTTCCCGTGGTTAGAACCATACGACCACGACTCTGGCATTTCCCGTGGTTAGAACCATATGACCACGACTCTGGCATTTCCCGTGGTTAGAACCATACGACCACGACTCTGGCATTTCCCTGGTTAGAACCATACGACCACGACTCTGGCATTTCCCGTGGTTAGAACCATACGACCACGACTCTGGCATTTCCCGTGGTTAGAACCATACGACCACGACTCTGGCATTTCCCTGGTTAGAACCATACGACCACGACTCTGGCATGCAGGCACACACACTACAAGTGTGTTCCAAGTAGAACCCTTTTGGGTTCCATGTAGAACCCTTCCCACAGAAAGTTCTACATGGAACCCAGCAAAATTATACTTGAGTAAAAGTCTAAAAGCATTTTGTTTCAAATATACTTATGTATCAAAAGTAAAAGTATAAATAATTTAAAATTCCTTATATTATATAAACCAGATGGCATCCTTTTATTTTTATTTTGTTATTTACGGAAATCCATGGGCACACTCCAACATTGACATCATTTACAAACTTAGCATGTGTTTAGTGAGTCTGCCAGATCAGAGGCAGTAGGGATGACCAGGGACTTTCGGTTGATAAGTGTGCGAATTTGACCATTTTCCTGTCCTGCTAAGCATTCAACATGTAGCGAGTACTTTTTGGTGTCAAGGAAAATGTATGGAGGAAATAGTACATTATTTTCTTAAGGAATGTAATGAAGTAAAAGTAATCAAAAATAGTAAAGTAAAGTACAGATACCCCCAAAACACGACTTAAGTAGTACCTTAAAGTATTTTTACTTAAGTACTTTACACCACTGCAAATAACCTTTTTGGAAACGTTATTGTCTAAGAGTGTAGTCTATTCCAGACAGACACCCTCTCTGGCCACATCCTGTCATGGTAGCTGTGTTTCGGGTATGGCAGAGTCACAACTCAACCACATGGCTTAATCCCTATGAGGACTACAATGTGAGGACTCCATGCTGCTTCTGTTAGTGAAGGAATCCCTCTCCCAGGTTTTGTATAAAAACAGGAGTAAAACCACTGGACTGCTGCGCTGGAAATACATAGTATGTGTATAGAATGGAAATACATAGTATGTGTATAGAATGGAAATACATAGTATGTGTATAGAATGCCTCACACAATACTGTACTTACGAAGCTATTTGCTGGTTTGTCCTAAACATTTATTTTACTGTATCTAAATTAGGCCCGTTAGTATCGTTAGTTACTAGTTATTATACTGGTTAGTATCGTTAGTTACTAGTTATTATACTGGTTAGTATCGTTAGTTACTAGTTATTATACTGGTTAGTATCGTTAGTTACTAGTTATTATACTGGTTAGTATCGTTAGTTACTAGTTATTATACTGGTTAGTATCGTTAGTTACTAGTTATTATACTGGTTAGTATCGTTAGTTACTAGTTATTATACTGGTTAGTATCGTGGCATGACACAAAGCGGAATTAACTTCTTTAGAACAGCCCTAATATTGGAAACAAACATCATTATGTTAAGAGTCCTCAAAAAAACATGTTTCAACCTATACCACACACTATTTTACATACGGCAAGTTTTTAAAGGAACAAAGAGGTGGCTACACTTTGTATTTTCATTTTTGCCATGGGAAAAATATTGTGATACTGGTACCGTCAAAGCCTTAATCTAAATGTGACTTTATACGTGACAAGTGACTCAAAATGTTAGCCTGGATCCCAATTGTTCTTGTTCACTTCACAATATCAACGCAACGGTACCTGAGAAGAGTTTGGCAACAGCCACTATTACAGCTCCAGCTGAGAGAACACCAATGGAAACACTGTTACGAGTATTATGAGGGTCATTGAAGCCCTTCTCCTCCAGACACCTGCTTAACTTTAGCTTCCTCTCCACCTGGGGACAGGGGACAAGTTCTCTTGGCTTAATACATGAATACAGTATTATTCTACAGTCCCATGTGCCTTGGTATTCACAGGAAATGTACAGAAACCCTGTGGTAACACTGGGTACTTTCCAGTCACCGTAAGGGAAAGAGCCCGCACACTAATAGGGCTACAATATAACCAAAACAACCACTAGCTGTTCGCTAACAGCAGGATTATAGCAGCAAGAAGCTAACAGCAGGATTATAGCAGCAGGATGATAACAGCAGAATTATAGCAGCAGGATGATAACAGCAGAATTATAGCAGCAGGATGATAACAGCAGAATTATAGCAGCAGGATGATAACAGCAGAATTATAGCAGCAGGATGATAACAGCAGGATTATAGCAGCAGGATGATAACAGCAGAATTAAAGCAGCAGGATGATAACTGCAGAATTATAGCAGCAGGATGATAACAGCAGAATTATAGCAGCAGGATGATAACAGCAGAATTATAGCAGCAGGATTATAGCAGCAGAATTATAGCAGCAGGATGATAACAGCAGGATTATAGTAGCAGGATGATAACAGCAGAATTATAGCAGCAGGATGATAACAGCAGAATTATAGCAGCAGGATGATAACAGCAGGATTATAGCAGCAGGATTATAGCAGCAGGATGCTAACAGCAGGATTATAGCAGCAGGATGCTAACAGCAGGATTATAGCAGAAGGATGCTAACAGCAGGATTATAGCAGCAGGATGGTAATAGCAGGATTATAGTAGCAGGATGATAACAGCAAGATTATAGCAGCAGGATGTTAACAGCAGGATTATAGCAGCAGGATGTTAATAGCAGGATAATAGCAGCAGGATTATAGCAGCAGGATGTTAATAGCAGGATAATAGCAGCAGGATGTTAATAGCAGGATAATAGCAGCAGGATGCTAAGAGCAGGATTATAGTAGCAGGATGACAACAGCAGGATTATAGCAGCAGGAAGACAACAGCAGGATTATAGCAGCAGGATGCTATGGGCAGGATTATAGCAGCAGGACGCTAACAGCAGGATTATAGCAGCAGGATGTAACAGCAGGATTATAGCAGCAGGATAATAACAGCAGGATGCTAACAGCAGGATTATAGTAGCAAGATTATAGCAGCAAGAAGCTAACAGCAGGATTATAGCAGCAAGAAGCTAACAGCAGGATTATAGCAGCAAGAAGCTAACAGCAGGATTATAGCAGCAGGATGTAACAGCAGGATTATAACAGCAGGATAATAACAGCAGGATGCTAACAGCAGGATTATAGTAGCAGGATTATAGCAGCAGGATGTAACAGCAGGATTATAGCAGCAGGATAATAACAACAGGATGATAACAGCAGGATTATAGTAGCAGGATTATAGCAGCAGGATGTTAATAGCAGGATAATAGCAGCAGGATATTAACAGCAGGATAATAGCAGGATAATAGCAGCAGGATTATGATGACAGCAGGATTATAGCAGCAGGATAATAACAACAGGATGATAACAGCAGGATTATAGTAGCAGGATTATAGCAGCAGGATGTTAATAGCAGGATAATAGCAGCAGGATATTAATAGCAGGATAATAGCAGGATAATAGCAGCAGGATTATGACAGCAGGATTATAGCAGCAGGATAATAACAACAGGATGATAACAGCAGGATTATAGTAGCAAGATTATAGCAGCAAGAAGCTAACAGCAGGATTATAGCAGCAAGAAGCTAACAGCAGGATTATAGCAGCAAGAAGCTAACAGCAGGATTATAGCAGCAGGATGTAACAGCAGGATTATAACAGCAGGATAATAACAGCAGGATGCTAACAGCAGGATTATAGTAGCAGGATTATAGCAGCAGGATGTAACAGCAGGATTATAGCAGCAGGATAATAACAACAGGATGATAACAGCAGGATTATAGTAGCAGGATTATAGCAGCAGGATGTTAATAGCAGGATAATAGCAGCAGGATATTAACAGCAGGATAATAGCAGGATAATAGCAGCAGGATTATGATGACAGCAGGATTATAGCAGCAGGATAATAACAACAGGATGTTAACAGCAGGATTATAGTAGCAGGATTATAGCAGCAGGATGTTAATAGCAGGATAATAGCAGCAGGATATTAATAGCAGGATAATAGCAGGATAATAGCAGCAGGATTATGATGACAGCAGGATTATAGCAGCAGGATAATAACAACAGGATGATAACAGCAGGATTATAGTAGCAGGATTATAGCAGCAGGATGTTAATAGCAGGATAATAGCAGCAGGATATTAACAGCAGGATGATAATAGCAGGATAATAGCAGCAGGATGCTAATAGCAGGATAATAGCAGCAGGATTATGATGACAGCAGGATGACAGCAGGATGATAACAGTAGGATGTTAATAGCAGGTTGCTAGCAACAGGAGGATGACAGCAGGATGCTAACAGCAGGATGATAACAGTAGGATGATAGTAGCAGATTGCTAGCAACAGGAGGATGACAGCAGGATGATAACAGTAGAATGATAGTAGCAGGTTGCTAGCAACAGGAAGATGACAGCAGGATGATAACAGCAGGATGATAACAGTAAGATGATAACAGCAGGATGATAGTAGCAGGTTGCTAGCAGAAGGAGGATGACAGCAGGATGCTAACAGCAGGGTGATAACAGTAGGATGATAACAGTAGGATAATAACCGCAGGATGATAGTAACAGGTTGTTAGCAGCAGGATGATAATAGCAGGAGGATGACAGCAGGATGCTAACATCAGGATGCTAACAGCAGGATGATAACAGTAGGATGATAGTAGCAGATTGCTAGCAACAGGAGGATGACAGCAGGATGATAACAGTAGAATGATAGTAGCAGGTTGCTAGCAACAGGAAGATGACAGCAGGATGATAACAGTAAGATGATAACAGCAGGATGATAGTAGCAGGTTGCTAGCAGAAGGAGGATGACAGCAGGATGCTAACAGCAGGATGATAACAGTAGGATGATAACAGTAGGATAATAACCGCAGGATGATAGTAACAGGTTGTTAGCAGCAGGATGAAAGCAGCAGGAGGATGACAGCAGGATGCTAACATCAGGATGCTAGCAGGAGGATGATAACAACACAGGCCACATGATGGAATAGCATTGTCATTACTCACTAGTGAACCACAGCCAAGTAAGTGTGCCTCCTCCCTGACAGGACCACAATGAAAATGAAATGACCCTAACTTTTTTTCCTGTTTGTACCCTTGCCTGTTTGGAAGGAATGTACTGTTCCTATCCTATCCGAGAGGTCATCCACTACCTCAAAGCGTTATGGCTAGAAGTTTATTTTGTACATTAAAATACCGAAACAAACCAAATCTCACAAGTGTTGCTAGCCCCCACCCCTTCTCTTTCCCTCTTTCCTGTTCTGGCTCTGATTCCCAGTGCTGTGGAGAACCAGGGGTGGGACAGGGTAACAACTTATCACACGAGTCTGACTGATTTATAAGCAGCTGTTTATGGGCAATAAAGGCAGGAATGTATAAACCACTGCACACTGAGAACACTCTGGGCATCCATCAGTCAACTGGTGTGTTAGTTACCATTGGTCCAGCCAGAGGAAGTGAAACATTAACTAAACAGTCACAGGAGGGTCAGAGAAAACAGAGCTTAAACATTAACTGACCAGTCACATGAAGGTCAGAGGAAGAGAGCAGTGCATAAAACATAACGAGGGCCAGGACAATTACCTGACCATGTGACCTGACCAGGGAAAGCTGTGGCAACCTGTTCTAAACTACAAGGGCCCAGAGGTATCCCTGGGCAGGTGACGTGCTACACACAGAATAAAGAAAATACACTTTGCCTCATTTTGCCTCAAATAAAGGTCAAACAAATCATGATGATGTGGCCGGTGACACTTTGCTTCTCAAAAGTCAAAGATCTTGAAAACATGACTACTGACATGCAAAACGATTTGGAAACGTATCAACAGTGGACTAATGAGAAAAGAAAGACCAAATGGTAGTTGAGTGGATTTTGCCTTTAAGCAACAGACATCCTCATTAGTATTCACCGCTTATTGTGGTCTACGTTATATTTCCATATTATCTTAGATTCAAATTATATGCGACCGAATGGGGGAGGTAGGGACAAACAGCCTCATTGTCATGACACACACACACACACACACACATCTATGGGGGAACTATTTTCCCCTCTTCTTTCCTAAGGTGCCAAATCTGTCTTGCAAAATTAGCCCTTCCACTCTGCCAAACAGCAGTCTGACTTCACCCATTTTGAATGTTAAATAGTTTCTGTGCATCTGTGAGTTCTATCGATTCCCGGAGTCGTTTCACGTTTTCATGTGTATCTGAGCTATTGCTGTTCAAGCAGGCAGAAATTCGGACGGTATGATGTAGCACCGTGATAAAGTCGCTGTCACTACATTAAACATATCATAATGGCAGGTTTAAACACTGGTCGCTGTCATAACGCGGGAGGTTGTCTTCTCCTGAATGAGCCTTGAGAAACGTGCAATTTAACAATTCAACTACCACATTTCTCCTATTTGTTTTCCTCTTTAGCCCAGGGTGCATTGCATGGTGTTGTTGCATGGCCGTTGTGAATGTCAGACTCCACTCTGCAAAGCACATCGATCTGCAGGTTGAACATGGTGAGATTGTTGACTCCTAAATTGATAGTAGTTTGTTTGTCACGGCTGGCTGAAGGACTGGACCAAGGTGCAGCATGAAGCAGTACATTTTCTCTTTATTCAAAATGACGCCGACAAAACAAAGAACAAAAACAAACCGTGAAGCTTTGGGCTATGTGCCCTGAACAAAGACAGAGTTAACTTCCCACAAAACAGGTGGGGGAAAAGGGTACCTATGTATGGTTCTCAATCAGAGACAACGATAGACAGCTGCCTCTGATTGAGAACCACACCCAGCCAAAAACATAGAAATACAAAACATAGAAAAAAGGACATAGAATGCCCACCCTAGTCACACCCTGGCCTGACCAACATGGAGAATAAAAAGCCTCTCCATGGCCAGGGCGTGACATTGTTTATGGAAATGTACAGCTAACTAGCCACTTCACATGCTAATATTAACTTTGGAATTATTGTGTGTAGCTACCTAGCTAGCTAGCCAGCCTGCCAATAGAGAGAGCATTGTGGATTTTGAAGTCGACTTGAGCTGCAACAGATTTCCACAACTATATTACTGTATTTAACACTGTAAATTATAGGAATTTGTGGTTTTGAGTAGATTTATAATAATGAGGAGCAGGCTCTCACACACACACACACACACACACACACACACACACACATGACAGCTAAAACATTCACTGTACATAGCTGAATATAA